>NC_081550.1:16693485-16699189 GCF_901000735.1 Corylus avellana | reverse complement strand
TTTTTCAAAATTTGATATGAAGAGTGGATTCTGGCAGATCCAAATCCATGAACAAGATAGATACAAAACAGCATTTGTTATACCATTTGGCCACTATGAATGGAATGTCATGCCCTTTGGGTCAAAAAATGCCCCAAGTAAATTTCAAAACATCATGAATGAACTTTGTCGACCAACCTGTTAAATAACTTGCTAAATTAAAAATAAATTGTCGACCAACTTGTTAAATAAAATTTTTTGTTTAAAAAAAATAAAAAAAATTTCGTTTAAAAAAATAAAAATTAAAAAAATATATATCATTTTTTAAATAATAATTAAAATGATTGTTTTTTTTAAAAAAATAATAATAATTTTTTTTAAAAAAAAATTCGAAATTATAGAGGTATTTTTATCTTATTGAAAAAAAAGATGGGCATTTTTATCTTTTTGATAGCCTTAAAGGGGACATCAACAATGTTTTGGTAGTTTATGAAGGACCTTGTCACAATTGAAAATTTTGAAAAATATTATCGATTAGGTGATAGTTTGAGTCGGGTATGTGAACTTTACCATATATATATATATCAATGATTTTCCCTACACACCTAACAATGATTTTCCCTACACACCTAATGTCAAAAAAAAAAAAAAAAATTGAACGAAAAATATTTTAAGCCGAAATAAACTACATCTAAATGAGAAAATTGGGCACACCCCTGCTTTTTTAGGACTTGTCTGTACCATTGAGAGACTAAACCACATGTTTTGACATGACAATATTCTAACAAAGTTTATTACAAAATAATACTAAACTATTGGTTTTAATGCCATGATGTCCTACTAATTAGTGTTACTTGCACGAAAATGTATCATTTTCTGATGATACAAAGAAACCCTAATTTCAAAGGATATCATTATCAAGTATGATCAACCAATGGGATGGTCTTGCTTATCTCTACTCCAAAATCTAAAGAGGGTTGTTAAGCATTTCAACATTTTTTTTCAAATTCACTTTTTCAAATGATCTGGACCACACATTCATTTAAGAAAAAAAAAAATATATAAATATATTTATTTATTTAATGAACCAAATCATTTGAATAAAGGAATTTTTTAAAAAAAAAATGTTAAAATGTCAAGTATTATCTAAATCAAAATGAAAAACCAAACGCGTGGGGAGTAAACGGTAGACTTTGAAGAAGATGAAATAATTATTTTGGCATTGTCTCAAAAAGAAAAAGGAAGGCCCTACGGGCTATGGCCTACCATATATTTATTTAATATTTGCATTTTGCACCCTAAAATAACTAGTTTTTAAATAAAAATCACTAAAAAGACGAAGCATACAAAATTTGCAGAAGAAGAGTTACCATCATGGAACGCGGTATTGAATTATCCTTTTATACAAAAATCAAAATATATGATAAGAAGAAGAGTTAACATCATCCAACTAAGCACATAATTAATCAAGAAAGAAATATATAATAAAACTCCTAGTGTAGACGCAATCAATATCTGAGAACACGTGCTTGACTTTAGGCTTTATATTTATATATATATATATATATATATACAACACCCATTCCATTCACATGCTCTTCCACCACCAAAATGAGTGGTGCAAGAGTCAGCAAGACTCCTTTCCTCAATGATCCAGCCGTCTATGGGATGTCAAGCCGGCCACCACTTCATGGACCTGGGAGCTATCATCTTCCACAACAAAAGTAGTGAGAATGAGAGGACACCCTTACCCATTCTTGGCTAAAACCCTAAAACCATATCCAAGTGTGAATGAACCGAAATTGAGCAGTCTTCCACGTTTTTAACAAGAGTTGATCCGATGGTGAATGTCAGGGTCATGCATAATACGACATAAGTGAGAGATAGTGATATGATCCGATGGTGAATTGACAGAGTCATGCATAATAAGACATAAGTGAGATAGTGATATGGTATATAGCATTCTTTTTGCATAGTAAATACCACTTTAAAAAAAAAAAAAAAAAAAAGGAATATGAGCATATCCCTTTGTTATTTGGCCCAAATTCAGTGTGATGCATGTAAACGTGTGGGGACTACAATATGTGAGGCACATGGATATTCTATTGCAAACAAATCTTACACTGGATAACATGAAAACTACCATTTTCACAATAAAAAACAAAGGATCAATATAAATAAAGACATCAGTGTATATATAGAATATGACAAAACAAGAAGCCTTTGGGTTTGGGGGGCAAAAGATCATCCATCATAGTTTCCAACTATATAACTGGTGGTAATCAATTGACAAATATGTCCAAAGTGCAAAAGCCCAGAAGTTGATAGGAAAAGTTCAGATGCAACGACTTGTGCTAGTGGTGGGCGTGGCCCTTTCAAGAGAGCCGTGTCAAAATTAAGTGTACTCTGCTTTCGGGTAGTTGAGATTCCCTTTTAAAGTCTTGTTTCGGGTTTGTAATTTATAGGTCATCTCAAATTTGATTAAATCTATCAAATTTTTGAACATTGATACATTTAATTTAAATTAACGTGTAACACGACATGACCTGTTCGTATTGGATTGACTTGACCCAATAACCAATCTAATAAACAAGTTGTGGTTGATTGAACCAAACACAACCCTTTTAACCCATTTTGATGGACCCCAAATGACCCTGACTTTTTTTTCTATTCTTTTTAATTTTTTATTTTTCTATTGACCCAAACTTGATTAAACAGAAGACTTTTGATTCCAAAATCCAGCTTACTCCCCACCAAGCACCAGCTGAGGTGGACAGAATATTCTTTGAAAGACGCAAAAGCACAGCGACAGTGAAAGTGAAAACAGCTGGGCTTTTTGGATTCTTTGGACTTTTGGACTCTCTCTTGATCTTATCCAGTAAATTGGGATTATTGGATAAATTGGAGTTGGGTGGATGCCAGCGTCCTAATTTCTAATAACATCTAACATTAAAAAATAAATAAAAAATAAAAATTCTGAAGGTGATGCCTTCCAAGTGATTCAAGGTGTGAATTCTACAAGTTGAAACTAAAGCCGTTTCGATCAACTAGTGGAAGATATTCAGATGATTGTTGCATCGTTCTCTAGTTGGATGGTTAATGATGTTAATAGAGCTACAAACACTACAACACGTTAAGTCCGTCATAGATCAGGTTTGATTGGAAGAAATTCTCCTTTATATTTGTGATGTATTTTGTCGCTCTGATTTTTTTTTTAGGAGTATTGGTAATAATAATATAATTTTTTTTTTCAAAATAAAATAAAAATTATGATATTAAATTTAAAAGCCAAAAAATTAAATTCAAAATCCGAATAATTAAAACCTTGTTGACCGACTTTTCAATGCTTTGGCCAACTTATGTATTGTACCAAAAACCTTGATGCTGTTTGACTCCACTTACACAAGTCATTGGAATCTTCTAACTTCTGTTCACATCCCTTTTCGCCGCCCATGAGTGAATGAATGATTGGAAATATATCTTTTGAATTGAATATTACAAAAAGAAAGAAAGAAAGAAAGACTGACTGCATTTTTCTCATGTCAGGCTAGCATCCCATTCACAAGGTGGTGTGGGACTATGAGTGAAACAAAAAGTCATCAAGAACTTCCCAAGCAAAAAGAAAGAGCCAGCCAGGCACTAACTTGGGTAATAGGATTCATTTAGACTAAAAATATGATTAATACTGTAAATTTGGTCTATCAACTTTAATGTTAAGACAATATCAACAACTTTATAGTAATTCACCCACCGAATTGCAGTTAATTCAGGTTAATTTGGTTAAGGTGCAGAGTTTGTCGTTTTTGGGCAATCCAAGAAGCTGGGCGTTGCACCCAAGTCCCCGACCTCCCTGTTTGGGGCAACAACTCCAGATGCAGTTTGAATTACCCTCTAGCAAGTGAGTCCTACACCCATCTTTTTTGTGGGAGCTGATAGAATGTAGCCAATCCTCATTAGCATTTATAGCACATTTTAAGTTAAACGGGTTGATCTCACTATAACTTAGAGTCTCATTGTTTTTAAATTTGGCATTTCCCCATCAAGGAATTGATCCTTTCTTTTGTATTTGTTTTCCGTTTTTCATTTCTTATTTTCAAAATTTTGAAAACAAAAGAGAAAGAACTTTTAAAATTATGTTTTGGTAGTTTACAGAAAAAAAAAAAAAAAAAAAAAAAAAACATGTTTGGGAAAGTGAATTCATAGTTTGAATGGGAGTAATTTGTAAGGTTGAGCTTTACAAGAATTAATGGAAATAGCACAAACCACCCCTAAGCCAATTGTGAGCTCTTCTCATCAATTAGGTGGCCATAGTGAGGGGGATAAAAAAAATTTTGTCGTCGTATTGATGGATCATGCACCCACGAGATGCGCTCAGTGTGCTGGCACTTGTAATTATGGAGACAAAACCGAGCATTATTTCTTTTTTTTTTTGTTTGGAACAAATACTCGAATAATCTTATTGATAATCATCAGAAAGTGGAGTTAAGGCCCACCAAACAATCAAGAGAAAGAGCTAAATGATCCTTCATTACAATGTCATTAATACAATTTGGAGTTTGATTTCTCCAAATTCTATCACCAACACTTGTTATGGTTGCTTTCGCCAACCTGTGAGCAGCCTCATTGGCTTCTCTGGGAACATAAACACAGGACCACCAAGGGAATGTCTGTAGCAGATTCTTAGTATCGTCCACCAGATGTTCGAGCATTATTTCAACTTTGACTTTTATCTCAGTTTTGCAGGCTGAGTTTGGCAATGAAATGAAAAAAATGAGTGAAACGGTACTATAAACAGATTTGATTAATATGAAAGAAAAAAAATAAAAATGTTTTATATAAAAAAATGAAAAAATTTGTTTTGTAGTGATTTTTTTTATTGAAATAGTAATAAAAAGTGATTGATGTGATGTAAAAAGTAAGAATATTGGAGTTAATTTTGAGAAATTTTTTTTTGATTTTTTAGTCCGGTCCAATCCAACCTTCTGCCAAACACAGCCACAAAGACTTTTTAAAAGACAAACTCCGACACAAAACCGAATGCAATTTAGGATTTTGTTTCCAAACATGACTTAGGATTTAATACAAAATTGGGTTGGATTTAGTGCGTTAGGAAAGACATAAATTGTCGTACGGAAGCAAAATTAAGAATTCTCAAGGATAAAGTGGTTGGAATTTGGTTTATTTATAATTTCTCGTGAGGCCTATCTCCATCTATAGAACTAGAAGCAAAATTAAGCCATTAATTAAGTCACAACTCCATCGGATCTTGAATGGGTGCCAAGATTACGTTAAGAGGGGGGACAAAAATGAGACCATTTCTAGACAAAGTTGTCCAAAAGACTGTCTTAACAGGAATTTGCCGGGCGGCTGTCAGAGGTGTTCGGATTCCGTCACCCGTGTTTTGTTAGAAATTGTCGGCTGTTATTTGCAGTCGCGCTGATTTTTTGTACGAGTCAAATTCAAATCTTTTTCTTTGTTGCTTTGTCATAGTAGTTTTTTATTTTTTATTTTTACCAACTTGGGAAAGGACCCAAATCAACACATTTGGAGAAAATTGCCCACAAGTACAACAATTAAAAGCTACTACATACACCAACAAGACATGAATTTTCCAAACTTGGAATCCCCTTTATTTAAAAAAACAGAAAAAAAAAAATGACAAAGCTCGAATGAGAAGAAGCAGCCATTGCATGATCTAACATCAAATGCATCAGAACCAACAAGA
>NC_081550.1:16688856-16693385 GCF_901000735.1 Corylus avellana | reverse complement strand
TTTGATTCTGCGGTGAGCTTGCGTGTGAAAGCTTGTAACTGAAGCAACCACTCGGAGCCTTCTTATTCGCCTAACTAAGAATTACGAAGCGTCTTCTCAATTTTCTCGATTGAAGTGGGGGGTGGGGGTGGGGCAACATCTAGAATTGAAGGCTACAAAGCCGCCCAGAAAAGGAAACCAAAAAAAAAATGCTACAAGCCAAACTGGCCCTTAATTACAAATCAGACGGCAGGATTCAGAAAAAAAGAAAAAAGAAAAATTATATTTGCACCAAATCACACGACACTCGACAGACAGGATTAGGAAAAAAGAAAAGTTATATATTTGCACCAATGGGGTGCCTCTCTTATCTAAATTTGCAACAAGTTACCAACTGGCCCTTGATTACAAATCACACGGCAGGATTCAAAGAAAACAAAAGCAAAAACCAACTAAAGGACATATATAATTAGTAGGAAGGTTCTTAAAAAGCAAACCTCTAAATATGAGAATGAGAAAGAGAAACACTTTTTTTTTTTTTTTAAGGAAAATATTAGGTGTTTCTTCCGTCTTTGACTGATCTTATTTCTAAAAATCGGATGAAAAAAATAAAGATTACTTTGCTTTTTGTTTTTCTAAAACATAATATTTATCTAAGATTAGGAGAATACCACAAAAACATGAGAAAAACACTTAATATTTCAATTTTTTTAATTGGGAAATGCTAAGTACTCTCATTGTGTCTTTCTAGTCCTACGTGTATATTATTTTCTTAAAAAAAAAAAAAAAAAATTGATCTTATTTTTCTCATTTGATTTTTAAAAAATAATATTCGCCTAAGACCAGAAGAAGAGTCCCTAACATTTTATTTTTTAATTTAAAAGCTGATTTTAGGAAATTTTTGTTTGTGTGGAATCTGTGGATGCCTCGTCACTTGTTCTATAAATACAGCAGAAGTTGTAAAAAGACTACTCTGCTTCACTCTACGAAAAAAAAAAAAAAAGAGAGAGAGAGAGCCCCCTCTCTAGTCTCTTCCCTCTCTGACTCTCTCTTTGTTTTTTTCTTGTTAACTAAGCAAAAAAAAAGAGAGTAAACCTGCTTCTGATCTCTTCTTCTCCCTTTGTTCAAAGTCTTTTCGAACATCTCCTCCTCATCATTCTCCGTCAAATGGCCTCCGGTTCCGCCAACACCGACAAGCAGAATAACACCACCGGCTCTCCTCTTCCCAAGAGAGGCCAGGTCAAAGCTCAGATTTTTGACAGCTTGGCCAGGGGGGTCGCTGCCGCGGTGGGTAAAGCTCTGGGAAGCTTCGGAGGAGCCGCCGGTAGCGGCGGAAACTCCGCCGCTTCAACCCCGCCACCAAGCGCCTACAACTCCGATGGGCATCCCGATACCTCCTAGGTCCTAGGAGATGATCATCAAATGTGTTGTCCTCTCCGTTCTGCTCGGAGAAAAAGCCGACAGAAGTGTTTATTTTCTAATATTTTAGATTTAGAAAAGCTTCTGTCGTGTCGTTTTGTATGTACGGTATGCGTTTGATTAGTTAATTACTCTAGTGTGTCGGGGTGTCTGTGGTTTGAAGATATAGGGATCTGATGGGCCTGGAGGACTCATATTTTTCCGAGTTTCCGGGCCATAACCTATTTACCTTTACTTGTATTTCAGTGTGATTTAGACTTTATTTATTGGCTAAGTTCTTCTTAGTTCTTAGTGTTGTAGAAATGAAAGAAAAAAAGGTGAAAGACAAGAGCCCTCTTCCGATTTGTTGTTTTACAAGTTTTAGGAGAAAATGATGTAATTGGAAGAGGTAGTTTATGTTTGAAGCCTTGAAGGTGTTTGGTTAATTTGTTATTTGTATCTTTGGTTATAAAAATATATTTATGTTTTCCTGTTCATCTTGTTGGTTCTGATGCATTTGATGTTAGATCATGCAATGGCTGCTTCTTCTCATTCGAGCTTTGTCATTTTTTTTTTTCTGTTTTTTTAAATAAAGGGGATTCCAAGTTTGGAAAATTCATGTCTTGTTGGTGTATGTAGTAGCTTTTAATTGTTGTACTTGTGGGCAATTTTCTCCAAATGTGTTGATTTGGGTTCTTTCCCAAGTTGGTAAAAAAAAATTAAAAAATTACTATGGCAAAGCAACAAAGAAAAAGATTTGAACTTGACTCGTACGAAAAATCAGCGCGACTGCAAATAACAGCCGACAATTTCTAACAAAACACGGGTGACGGAATCCAAACACCTCTGGCAGCCGCCCGGCAAATTCTTGTTAAGACAGTCTTTTGGACAACTTTGTCTAGAAATGGTCTCATTTTTGTCCCCCCTCTTAACGTAATCTTGGCACCCATTCAAGATCCGATGGAGTTGTGACTTAATTAATGGCTTAATTTTGCTTCTAGTTCTATAGATGGAGATAGGCCTCACGAGAAATTATAAATAAACCAAATTCCAACCACTTTATCCTTGAGAATTCTTAATTTTGCTTCCGTACGACAATTTATGTCTTTCCTAACGCACTAAATCCAACCCAATTTTGTATTAAATCCTAAGTCATGTTTGGAAACAAAATCCTAAATTGCATTCGGTTTTGTGTCGGAGTTTGTCTTTTAAAAAGTCTTTGTGGCTGTGTTTGGCAGAAGGTTGGATTGGACCGGACTAAAAAATCAAAAAAAAATTTCTCAAAATTAACTCCAATATTCTTACTTTTTACATCACATCAATCACTTTTTATTACTATTTCAATAAAAAAAATCACTACAAAACAAATTTTTTCATTTTTTTATATAAAACATTTTTATTTTTTTTCTTTCATATTAATCAAATCTGTTTATAGTACCGTTTCACTCATTTTTTTCATTTCATTGCCAAACTCAGCCTGCAAAACTGAGATAAAAGTCAAAGTTGAAATAATGCTCGAACATCTGGTGGACGATACTAAGAATCTGCTACAGACATTCCCTTGGTGGTCCTGTGTTTATGTTCCCAGAGAAGCCAATGAGGCTGCTCACAGGTTGGCGAAAGCAACCATAACAAGTGTTGGTGATAGAATTTGGAGAAATCAAACTCCAAATTGTATTAATGACATTGTAATGAAGGATCATTTAGCTCTTTCTCTTGATTGTTTGGTGGGCCTTAACTCCACTTTCTGATGATTATCAATAAGATTATTCGAGTATTTGTTCCAAACAAAAAAAAAAGAAATAATGCTCGGTTTTGTCTCCATAATTACAAGTGCCAGCACACTGAGCGCATCTCGTGGGTGCATGATCCATCAATACGACGACAAAATTTTTTTTATCCCCCTCACTATGGCCACCTAATTGATGAGAAGAGCTCACAATTGGCTTAGGGGTGGTTTGTGCTATTTCCATTAATTCTTGTAAAGCTCAACCTTACAAATTACTCCCATTCAAACTATGAATTCACTTTCCCAAACATGTTTTTTTTTTTTTTTTTTTTTTTTTTCTGTAAACTACCAAAACATAATTTTAAAAGTTCTTTCTCTTTTGTTTTCAAAATTTTGAAAATAAGAAATGAAAAACGGAAAACAAATACAAAAGAAAGGATCAATTCCTTGATGGGGAAATGCCAAATTTAAAAACAATGAGACTCTAAGTTATAGTGAGATCAACCCGTTTAACTTAAAATGTGCTATAAATGCTAATGAGGATTGGCTACATTCTATCAGCTCCCACAAAAAAGATGGGTGTAGGACTCACTTGCTAGAGGGTAATTCAAACTGCATCTGGAGTTGTTGCCCCAAACAGGGAGGTCGGGGACTTGGGTGCAACGCCCAGCTTCTTGGATTGCCCAAAAACGACAAACTCTGCACCTTAACCAAATTAACCTGAATTAACTGCAATTCGGTGGGTGAATTACTATAAAGTTGTTGATATTGTCTTAACATTAAAGTTGATAGACCAAATTTACAGTATTAATCATATTTTTAGTCTAAATGAATCCTATTACCCAAGTTAGTGCCTGGCTGGCTCTTTCTTTTTGCTTGGGAAGTTCTTGATGACTTTTTGTTTCACTCATAGTCCCACACCACCTTGTGAATGGGATGCTAGCCTGACATGAGAAAAATGCAGTCAGTCTTTCTTTCTTTCTTTCTTTTTGTAATATTCAATTCAAAAGATATATTTCCAATCATTCATTCACTCATGGGCGGCGAAAAGGGATGTGAACAGAAGTTAGAAGATTCCAATGACTTGTGTAAGTGGAGTCAAACAGCATCAAGGTTTTTGGTACAATACATAAGTTGGCCAAAGCATTGAAAAGTCGGTCAACAAGGTTTTAATTATTCGGATTTTGAATTTAATTTTTTGGCTTTTAAATTTAATATCATAATTTTTATTTTATTTTGAAAAAAAAAATTATATTATTATTACCAATACTCCTAAAAAAAAAATCAGAGCGACAAAATACATCACAAATATAAAGGAGAATTTCTTCCAATCAAACCTGATCTATGACGGACTTAACGTGTTGTAGTGTTTGTAGCTCTATTAACATCATTAACCATCCAACTAGAGAACGATGCAACAATC
>NC_081550.1:16679114-16688756 GCF_901000735.1 Corylus avellana | reverse complement strand
AAAGGGCCGAGAATCACACCTTAGAATTTCTCTTTCCCCTCTCCCTTTCTTAGCTTGGTTGGTCATATTAAAAAAATAAAGAGTAATACTAGATTTTGAAAAATAAAAGAATTTATTTTTTTTCAACTATGTGATCCATAAATTTAATATTTAATTTATTAAATTTATATAAAAAAAAATAATAATAATTTAAAGATAATTATATAACATGCTTTGTCTTGGCGTATATAGGTGACTAGTCGCCAATGGAATGACTAAGTCACCCACCTGCGAAAGTCGTCCGTACAGAATTGTGGGGACATGGGCGGTGGCACACCCGACTTGAGCCACTATGTTCAGGCGACAACATATGGTTGTGACGTAAATTGGTCAAGAGCCATCACCCGTCACCCCATCAACGCAATTCCATAATGTACTGTTGTACACTGCTCCACGTTTGGTGTCTTTCACTATCTCATATGTTGTGTTTGGCAAAGGGTCGGATTGGATTAAAAAATTTCTTAAAATTAATCATAATATTTTTATATTTTATATTATATCTATCACTTTTTATTATTATTCAAATAAAAAAATTACTACAAAACAAATTTTTTTATTTTTTTTATACAAAACATTCTTATGTTTTTCTTTCATATCAATCAAATATGTTACACTACTGTTCTATTCCTTTTTTTCATTCAATTGCCAAACACATATAATATTCATTTCACATTAGTTACTATAATATATTTGAAGTTTTTTTTTTTTTTTTAATCACTTATATAAAATAAATATAATAAATAAGTATGAAAATCATTATTTTTTATTTCCATCGGAGACCAATGTTTGATTCTGCGGTGAGCTTGCGTGTGAAAGCTTGTAAGCAACCACTCGGAGCCTTCTTATTCGCCTAATTAAGAATTACGAGATCTAAGAACTATTCCGCAATTATGCATGACAATTTCCACTAATTTTTGAATATTTTATTAACCATGATTGATCTAAAAATTAATTAAAACTGACAAATCATAATTATAAAATAAAAATATAATTTTTAGCACAACTTTAAAAATAAAATAAAATAAAATAAAATAAAAAAATCTACTAGGGGATCAAGGCAAACTTGTGATGGGTCAGAAAACTTGAAAGGCGTAGATTATGGGAAGCCCGGTTCTTGTTCTCTCGAGCCCAGATGCTACGGGGCCCAATGGGTAGTAAAATGTGGTTACACTTGGGTCTTGTGCCTATTTCGCCACCTGGGGCTTTTTAAAGAAGCGGAAACAACCTATCACCAATTCGGACCAATTTGCCCCTCGGCCCATGAAAGAAGTGGATCAAGCCTTCCTCACTTCATGTGTTTCATTTTCACAATTTTACCACTCACCCATAAAATTAAAATCAGCTCAATAACAATCAAATTATTTAATTCCACATCACCTTTTTTCTCTCCCTATTTATTTATTTATTTTTAACAAAATGAAAAGAAGAGAAATGATAGCACTCTTTTCCGCCACCACCTTCCGAGTAATTTGGTGACACAATTAAATGGGCAATTATTATTATTATTATTTTTCTAATTGAAGAAGGAGCGTTTTGAAACATTATATCCGAAGCTAAAAGATCAAAGTTGTAGTTAAAAGATTACATATCAAAGACGCCAAATATCCGCTAATCTATAACTAATATTTAGTTTGAATAACAGATCTGCGCTAAGCAGACACAAACTAATGCATAAATAGCTCTTATTGCTCGACTCTGGGATCAAAAGGAACTCATGCTAACACACATTCTCCTATACCCGTAAACTAAGATATCGTTCACATCCACAACCCCAAGGGTCTGGACCAAAATAACAAGCAAGCAGATCAAGAGAAAGGACATGACTTTATTACAAACAACAAAAAAAAAAAAGAAGGAAAATACAGGGAAAATAATACAACCCAACTAAAATACAAAAAAAAAGTCAAAAGCAATACAACCGAAAATTGCAACACAATTCGAACTCTTTTTTCCTACAACACAATCCAACTTGTGGACTTTGGAGAAAAAAAAAACACTCGTTTAGAACCCTTGCGAAATGCTCTGGAAGCTGCCTGCCAAGCTTTTGACAATGAAACACACACTCATTTTTTTTTCTTCTTTTTTTCTAAGTTGTTCACACGTGACAGACTATATATGATTGTGAGAGTGTGACAACTCCCAAAAGAAGTAACCATTTTTGCTTCTAAGCCCAACAGCAAACGTAATCCAACACCCTGCCTTTTGAACTTATCATCACTAATTTTATTTTAATTTATTAATATAAGAAAGCCCCATAAAAACCATGTTTTCCACGTCAAACTTCTGGAATATACGTTTGCGGTGCTATAATAGTAATTATTGTAAAGATGGATGGTTTATTAATTATTAATATTAATGTCGACCCTTTTGCGGCGAAGGATGGGATGGGATGTGAGTGAGTGAGGCTTGTCTTGTCTTTGAAAAATGAGACATTTCAAGTGTCTTTTCCTAGGAGGACACACAACATCCAACTCATGACTTTTGGAGATTAGAATTTGGCTTGATACGGCAAAGAATGCGGCACTGCTGTTTATTGCGCAATGCCGCGGAAGCTGCGTAGATTACCTAACCGCCATTTCCTTTCTTTTATATATATATATATAAAAGCTCGGTTATTTAACAATTTTTAGAGGCGAGAATAGTTTTGAAGCTTTTTGTTTAGAAGAGAAAACAAAGAGAAGGTAAAAATTTCATTAAACAAAATCATTTACATGGTAGTTTATGATTAGTGAAATAGAGCTGAAAAAAAAAAATTTATGGTACTATAATTTTTACTATAAAATTATTTATAAACGGATATAATTGGTGAAATAATTAAGGGTAGTGCTAAAGGTATTACAACTTTTATTATAAAGTCGTTTATAAATTGATCTGGCAGTTTACTTGACAATACAAGTGCTATTATAAGTATTACGAGTTTCCTTAAGAAAAAGAAGGCTCGGTTTGGGTTGGAATTTGGATTGGTAGAAAAATGGATTTATGATGGTATTTGGACAAAATGCAAGAAAGAAGATATGTATGTGAGAGAGAGACCAAATTTTGTTATGGAATCTTTTGTTTGAATAGGGGTAGGAAGTGATTGATGTGATATAAAGTAAAAATAAAGTTTGAACTTTTTAGAAGAAAAAAAATATATAAGAAATTTGTTTAGTAATGGTTTTAAAAGAATGTGAACTTTTTATTAAAAGAAATGAAAATAAAGAAGAATTGTTTGCCAACGCTACCTTTAGTCATTGGAGGGTTTTGGTTGACTTTAGGTGGGATTTTTATTATTATTATTTTGTCCCTAAGCAAATAAGGATAGGGAACATGGAATCAAAAAATTGAAAAATGAATGGGCTATCCAACAACAAACTCAAAACAGCAATACAATATAAAAAATACAAAAAAAAATAAGAAAGTGGCTAAAAAATGTCCCGGTCATCTGGCTCTTGGTCAACAGACCAAGAAATGGTACCAACAAAGTGGTGTTTGAAGCAAACCGAAGATCTGACTAGTTTTGAAACATCAACACCTTTCGTAAGGAGACGGTTGAAGGAGAGACACTGAATTGCTATTTGGATCTGTCATAGGTGGGATTTGATGGATAATAATTTGTCGTATGGAATCAATCTCTTAACAAACCCTACTATTTTTTTTTTCTTTTCTTTTTCTTTCCAGCAATTACATGACATGATATTGAAAATGCTAATAATGTTTTCAAATTCTTCGTCCTAATACAACAGAAGGGTAATATCAAATTCTGAAGAAATGAAACATAATTGTTTGGCAAATGGTCTTTTTTTTTTTTTTTTTTAACCGTAGCAAAAAATAATTGATGTAATTTAAATTTTTTATATGGAAAAGTAATAAAATTTTGTTTTGTTGTGATTTATTTATTTGATAGTAATAAAAACTGTTAAAAAGTAATTAATGTAATATAAATATTAAAAAAAATTTAAAAAAATTTATGATTTTTTTTTTTTTTTTTTTTTGGGGGGGGGGAAGAAAAGATGTTATTCATCCCCTTACTTAACACCCAAGCCATGAAAACTGGTTGAAAAAACATCCCATCGGCGATAATGACTGGTACACTCAGTTAAGAATTTCCTTTTTTCTTTCTAAATTAACGCTTATGTATGATTATGTCATGAGTGACATGCATATAATCTTTTTTTGTGATCTTATCCCAACAAGAAAAAATGGCACCCTACCGAGCCGGCCTTTCATTGCTATTAAAGCAGAAAACAATGCTTTTTTTAGGGGACCGGTCCAAATTTATCAATTATCAGATAGATTTGTGAGGGACCTATATATGTGTGTCTCACCCATTTGTCTCTCCTTAAACCAGACATTTTATTAGGTTTTGACATATAGACGAAGTTTCTGAGAAGGTGTGAAAGTAAAAGGAAAAATTAATAAGTTGTTTGTTCAAGGTGAATCACAAGGTTGGTCGTATTTAGCCTTTTCAGGCATTAAAATTAATATCAGACTCTAAAAATGTTATATATTCTTTAACATATAATTAGAATTGATAGAAATTTACTTCAAATCAGTCTGAAAGAAATATTCTCCAACCTATTTAAAATAGTGTCAAGTGTCTATAAACATTTAAAAGGCACATTAAATTTAGTCTAAGTTAGTAAACTGTTATTAATGACGTTAAGATTTAATGTGTATTTTAAATGTTTATAGACACTTGACACTATTTTAAATGGGTTGGAGCATATTTCCTCTAGACTCGTTTGGAAGAAATTTCGAAAGAGTTTTTTTCCAAACTGGGTTGGAGGAACTTCCTCCAACTCAGTCTATAAAAATGACATGTGTCATTTAAACATATGAAATGCAAATGTTTTTTTAATAGTATGGACAAAGTTGGAATAACTAATATTAAAAAATCATTTGTATCTCACTCTCACATGTTACTAAAAAAAAAGACACATGTTTATAATAAAAAAAGGGACACTTTTATATATATAAAAGCTAGGTTATTTAACGATTTTTAGAGGCGCGACAATAGTTTTGAATGTTTTTGTTTTGAGGAGAAAACAAAAAGAAGGTAAAAATTTCATTAAACAAGCTCATTTACAAGTTGACAAGGGAGTTTATGATTAGTGAAATAATTAAGCAAAAAAAAAAAAATTATGGTACTATAACTTTTACTATAAAGTTGTTTATAAACGGATATAATTGGTAAAATAATTAAGAGTAGTGCTAAAGGTACTACAACTTTTATTATAAAGTTGTTTACAAGTTGAGGTGGCTGTCTACTTCGATATGAGTGCAATTAGAAGTATTATGAGTTTCCATAAGGAAAATAAGGCCAGTGTTGGATTGGAAAGGTTGAAAAATGGATTTATGATGGTATTTAGACAAAATGCAAGTAGATATGTATGTAAGAGAGGGACCAAATTTTGTTATGGAATTTTTTTTTTTTTTAATAGGAATAAAAAATGACTGATGTGATATTAAGTAAAAATAAAATTTGAATTTTTTGTGAAAAAAAAAGAAAATAAGAAAGTTGTTTAGTAATAAATTTAAAAGAATGTTAACTTTTTATTAAAAGAAATGAAAATAAAGAAGCATTATTTGCCAAACGCTACCTTTAGTCATCGGAGGATTTTGGTTGTCTTTAGATGGGATTTGATGGATAACAATTTGTCCTATGGAATCAATCTCTTAGCACACAGTACACTTTCTTCTTCTTCTTTTTTTCTCAGCAATTACATGATATTGAAAATGCTAATAATGTTTTCAAATTCTTCGTCCTAACACAACAGAAAGGTAATATCCTGAAGAAATGAAACATAAAACATAATTGTTTAATTGGCAAATGGGTTTTTCTACTGTAGTAAAAAATAATTGATGTAATATAAATTTTTTATATGAAAAGTAATAAAATTTTGTTTTGTCGTGATTTTTTTATTTGATAGTAATAAAAACTATTAAAAAGTGATTAATGTAATATTAAAATTAAAAAAAAATAAAAAAATTTTATGTTGATTTTTTTATTATTACTTTTTTTTTTTTTTTTCCGAAGAAAAGATGTTATTCATCCCGTTACTTAACACCCAAGCCATGAAAACTGGTTGAAAAAAAGCATCCCATCGGCGATAGCCGATAATGACTGGTACACTCAGTTAAGAAGTTTCTTTTTTTCTTTCTAAATTGACATTTATGTATGATTATGTCATGTCAAAAAAAAAAAAAAATGTCATGAGTGACATGCATATAATCTGTTTGCTCTTATCCAACAAGAATATAACGGAAAGAATTTAATGCGCATTTTAAATATTTATGGATATTTAATATTCTTTTAAATAAATTGGGGAATATTTTTTTCAGACTGATTTGGAGGAAATTTTGACAGAGTTTTCCTCTAAACTTAGTTGGAAGAACTTTCTTCAATCTAGTCTATAAAAATGACATGTGTTATTTAAACATGTGAGATGCACATGTTTTTTTAATAGTAGGGACAGCTGTAATAACTAATATTAAAAACTTATGTGCATTTTACATGTTATTAAAAAAGTGAACACATGTCATTTTTGTAAACTGGGCTGAAGAAAGTTCATCTAACCCAGTTTGGAGGAAAGCTCTTTCCTTTTTTTAATAGTAAATTAGTAATAATGAATTTAATAGTTCAATATAAATATCATTTATTAAAACTTTAAACTCGTAAATATTATAATTGATTATTTCTCCTTACTTTTCTCTGTAAATGTTCCGTTGGCTTGCCACAAAAATTACATGAGAATGAGGTATGTCTAGTGTTATTGAGTAATGCTAAACAAATTATATTTTTATTATACAAATATCTTACAATACTAACATGAAAGTTTCAACTAATCCTTAGATTAGGTAAAAAATAAAATTCAAGGATAGGTGGAGATTGTCATATTCTTATATTAATCATTGTTGTTAAAAAAAAAAAAAAAAAAAAAATTAAAAATTGGTTGAAACTAACATATTAACATTGTAGGATAATCCAAAAGGGTTGGTTCAATGGGTAAGGGTCTCGATCTTGATGGCATCCCTATCAAGTTTAAGGTTCAAATCCTCTCTTGTGCAAACAATTTCTTGAAGCCACATCCATCAACAAAACTGGAGTCTTATTTGATACGTATGGAGGGAGCGTTTTATACAAATAAGAAATTTTGCGACAGATATAGATATACAAAGTGATCATACTTGAAAACCAAAAGAAATTCCTTTCCAAAATCACTAGTTGAAGAGCATCGATGCGGGTACGAAAATGCCTTATTAAGTGAAGAAATGGTTTTTTTTTTTAAACTTATTTATGGAATATCAAATATAACAAGTAAAAACCTATATAGGTAGCGAAATCTACTAAAGTATTGTACCACAAAGAATAATTAGATGAATTGTATAAATATGCGGACCTTATTGTATTTGTATGTCTAAAAAATACTAAACATTATTTTCTTGATTTGTAATACCAAGATCAAGCTTCTCTAATTTCTAATTGTAGGTTCCTACAACATAGTAGATCGGTAACTCTTCGAAAAAACCGGAAAGCCTTCTCAATATTCTTTGATTTCACGTTATCAATTATGTTATGTAAAAAATCAAACAAATAAAGAAAAGCATGCTATCAGAGCTGAAATTTGAATAGGAAAAAAAGTGGATTTGCATGGTCCCAAATGAATTGGCTTATTAAAAAAAAGCCTTGTTCTTTAGAAGATCTATCTTTTGTTGAATCTTTTTCATAGCTCCACAGATAATTTGATAAGCCAATAATTTTTCTTTTGGTGTTTCAGAATACGGTTAACCAACATGTTAACTAATCGATTACGATAAATTGGATCGGATTTTGCAGTTTTTTCTTCTGCAGTACCTCGACGTGACAGGAGCGTGAAAGTAGTTTAAGAATCAATTTTATTTTTATAAGGGCTTACAAATCGAGAGGAATCGCGGATATCGTATAAAAACACCAAATAACTCTCAAGACGGAAGTTATCCTATAGACGCTGTATTTTCCCGTCATTAAAAGAAAAAATAATAATAATAATAAAATTATAGGATATAAGTATGTACATAACACAATATTACTCTCTTTTTTCTTGACAAATAAGGGAAAGAAGGCGTAAACGGCCAGCTTTTGCCAGGCTGGATGGTCTGACCACTTGGCTTATCTCCACGACTCCACCTAACCTAATCGTTTAAAACATCTTTCCCAGGAATTGGTTCCAGTCTTCCAGACAGCTGTTTTGCATTAAGGGTCATGTATGTGCAATGTATCATGTTATTATGTATGTATATAGAGTTGAAAGCATGCTTATATGTGCACGTTAGGTATATATGCACCTAATTATTGTACATACATAGAGAGAAATAACCTTGAAATGCTATTTTCAGCTGAAAATATTTTCCTTAAAAATAATTTCTTGAAAAAACATTTTACAGTGTTTGACGCGTATGAAAAATCATAATTTTTTTTTAATATTTTCATTAAATTATATTAAACTCTAAATTACAAAAATATCATGACCAAGTCTTGGAGGTGTCCTAACCGTGTCCTGCCGAGACCCCACTTGGTTATTCTTTTTATGACAAAAATAGAAATAGGAAACAAAACTAATTTTCCATATCTTAAGTGGGTAAAAAACTGTATATAAAAATATACAACAAAAAATAATTTAGACATACCTTAAGTCATATTTGTTCAAACCTGCATTTGATTTGAGGTAGAAAACCCCAATAACAAAAATCCTCAAAAAAAAGAAAAAAGAAAAAAAAGGAGAAATCTATGCCTAATTACTGTATTGATAGAATACACATGCTCTTTATTTATAGACTAGGCTAGACGTCCTTAATTAGAATTTTACATTTTTTACTCCTATAGTAAAAGAATAAGAATTTGATTTCAATCAAAATTCTATAAACATTTTTCTTATTTATAATAAATTACCAAACACCCTTAATTTGCAACTAATGGTAGATTAAGGGTGATATTACAAAAACTAAAACACTGCAAATAAATTAGTAATTAGAGAAGACCTCTACGGATACCTCAAAGGGCCAGGAATCACACCTTAGTAATTAGAATTTCTCTTTTCCCTCTCCCTTTCTTAGCTTGGTTGGTCATATTAAAAAAATAAAAAGTAATACTAGATTTTGAAAAATAATAGAATTTATTTTTTTTCAACCATGTGGTTCATAAATTTAATATTTAATTTATTAAATTTACTAAAAAATATACTAATTTAAAGATAATTATGTAACATGCTTTGTCTTGGCGGACATAAGTGACTAGTAGCCACTCGAATGACCAAGTCACCCACTTGCAAAAGTCGTCCGCACGGGGCTGGGCAGTTGTGGGGACATGGGCGGTGGCACACCCAACTCGAGCCATTAGGTTCAGGCGACAACATAAGGTTGTGACGTAAATTGCTCAAGAGCCATCACCCGTCACCCCATCAACGCAATTCCATAATGTACACTGCTGCTCCACGTTTGGTCTCTTTCACTCTCTCATAATATTCATTTCACATTAGTTATTTTAATATATTTGAAGTTTTTTTTTTTTTTGTTAAATCATTTATATAAAATAAATATAATAAATAAGTATGAAAATCATTATTTTTTATTTCCATCGGAGAA
>NC_081550.1:16675435-16679014 GCF_901000735.1 Corylus avellana | reverse complement strand
AAAAAAAATCATAAATTCTTTTAAAATTTTTTTAATTTTTATATTACATTAATCACTTTTTAACAGTTTTTATTACTATCAAATAAAAAAATCACAACAAAACAAAATTTTATTACTTTTCCATATAAAAAATTTATATTACATCAATTATTTTTTGCTACGGTTAAAAAAAAAAAAAAAAAAAACCATTTGCCAAACAATTATGTTTCATTTCTTCAGAATTTGATATTACCCTTCTGTTGTATTAGGACGAAGAATTTGAAAACATTATTAGCATTTTCAATATCATGTCATGTAATTGCTGGAAAGAAAAAGAAAAGACAAAAAAATAGTAGGGTTTGTTAAGAGATTGATTCCATTCGACAAATTATTATCCATCAAATCCCGCCTATGACGGATCCAAATAGAAATTCAGTGTCTCTCCTTCAACAATCTCCTTATGAAGGGTGTTGATGTTTCAAAACTAGTCAAATCTTCGGTTTGCTTCAAACACCACTTTGTTGGTACCATTTCTTGGTCTGTTGATCAAGATCCAGATGATTGGGCCATTTTTTGGCCCATTTTCTATTTGTTTATATTTTATGCATTGTATTGCTGTTCTAAGTTTGTAGTTGAAAAATCCAACCATTTTTCGATTTTTTATTCCTTGTAACCTATCCTTATTTGCTTAGTAAAAAATAAATAAATAAATAAAAACACCACCTAAAGTCAACCAAAACCCTCCAATGACGAAAGGTAGCGTTGGCAAACAATTCTTCTTTATTTTCATTTCTTTTAATAAAAAGTTCACATTCTTTTAATACCATTACTAAACAAATTTCTTATACCTTTTTTTCAAAAAAATTCAAATTTTATTTTTACTTTATATCACATCAATCACTTTCTATCCCTGTTTAAACAAAATATTCCATAACAAAATTTGGTCTCTCTCTCTCACATACATATCTCCTTCCTTGCATTTTGTCCAAATACCATCATAAATCCGTTTTTCTACCTTTCCAAATTCCAACCCAAACCGAGCCTTCTTTTTCCTAAGGAAACTCGTAATACTTATAATAGCACTTATATTGTCAAGTAAACTGTCAGATCAATTTATAAACAACTTTATAATAAAAGTTGTAGTACCTTTAACGTTACCCTTAATTATTTCATCAATTATATCCGTTTATAAATAATTTTATAGTAAAAATTATAGTACCATAAATTTTTTTTTTTCAGCTCAATTATTTCACTAATCATAAACTACCATGTAAATGATTTTGTTTAATGAAATTTTTACCTTCTCTTTGTTTTCTCTTCTAAACAAAAACATTCAAAACTATTCTCGCCTCTAAAAATTGTTAAATAACCGAGCTTTTATATATATATAAAAGAAAGGAAATGGCGGCTAGGTAATCTACGCAGCTTCCGCGGCATTGCGTAATAATCAGCAGTACCGCATTCTTTGCCGTATCAAGCCAACTTCTAATCTCCAAAAGTCATGAGTTGGATGTTGTGTGTCCTCCTAGGAAAAAACACTTGAAATGTCTCATTTTTCAAAGACAAGACAAGCCTCACTTACTCACATCCCATCCTTCGCCGCAAAAGGGTCGACATTCATATTAATAATTAATAAACCATCCATCTTTACAATAATTATTATTATAGCACCGCAAACGTATATTCCAGAAGTTTGACGTGGAAAACACTGTTTTTATGGGGCTTTCTTATATTAATAAATTAAAATAAAATTAGTGATGATAAGTTCAAAAGGCAGGGTGTTGGATTACGTTTGCTGTTGGGCTTAGAAGCAAAAATGGTTACTTCTTTTGGGAGTTGTCACACTCTCACAATCATATATAGTCTGTCACGTGTGAACAACTTAGAAAAAAAGAAGAAAAAAAAATGAGTGTGTGTTTCATTGTCAAAAGCTTGGCAGGCAGCTTCCAGAGCATTTCGCAAGGGTTCTAAACGAGTGTTTTTTTTTTCTCCAAAGTCCACAAGTTGGATTGTGTTGTAGGAAAAAAGAGTTCGAATTGTGTTGCAATTTTCGGTTGTATTGCTTTTGACTTTTTTTTTGTATTTTAGTTGGGTTGTATTATTTTCCCTGTATTTTCCTTCTTTTTTTTTTTTGTTGTTTGTAATAAAGTCATGTCCTTTCTCTTGATCTGCTTGCTTGTTATTTTGGTCCAGACCCTTGGGGTTGTGGATGTGAACGATATCTTAGTTTACGGGTATAGGAGAATGTGTGTTAGCATGAGGTCCTTTTGATCCCAGAGTCGAGCAATAAGAGCTATTTATGCATTAGTTTGTGTCTGCTTAGCGCAGATCTGTTATTCAAACTAAATATTAGTTATAGATTAGCGGATATTTGGCGTCTTTGATGTGTAATCTTTTAGCTACAACTTTGATCTTTTAGCTTCGGGTATAATGTTTCAAAACGCTCCTTCTTCAATTAGAAAAAAAATAATAATAATAATTGTCCATTTAATTGTGTCACCAAATTACTCGGAAGGTGGTGGCGGAAAAGAGTGCTATCATTTCTCTTCTTTTCATTTTGTTAAAAAAAAAAATAATAAATAAATAAATAGGGAGAGAAAAAAGGTGATGTGGAATTAAATAATTTGATTGTTATTGAGCTGATTTTAATTTTATGGGTGAGTGGTAAAATTGTGAAAATGAAACACATGAAGTGAGGAATGCTTGATCCACTTCTTTCATGGGCCGAGGGGCAAATTGGTCCGAATTGGTGATAGGTTGTTTCCGCTTCTTTAAAAAGCCCCAGGTGGCGAAATAGGCACGAGACCCAAGTGTAACCACATTTTACTACCCATTGGGCCCCGTAGCATCTGGGCTCCAGAGAACAAGAACCGGGCTTCCCATAATCTACGCCTTTCAAGTTTTTTGACCCATCACAAGTTTGCCTTGATCCCTTAGTAGATTTTTTTTTTTTTTTTAAGTTGTGCTAAAAATTATATTTTTATTTTATAATTATGATTTGTCAGTTTTAATTAATTTTTAGATCAATCATGGTTAATAAAATATTCAAAAATTAGTGGAAATTGTCATGCATAATTGCGGAATAGTTCTTAGATCTCGTAATTCTTAATTAGGCGAATAAGAAGGCTCCGAGTGGTTGCTTACAAGCTTTCACACGCAAGCTCACCGCAGAATCAAACATTGGTCTCCGATGGAAATAAAAAATAATGATTTTCATACTTATTTATTATATTTATTTTATATAAGTGATTAAAAAAAAAAAAAAAACTTCAAATATATTATAGTAACTAATGTGAAATGAATATTATATGTGTTTGGCAATTGAATGAAAAAAAGGAATAGAACAGTAGTGTAACATATTTGATTGATATGAAAGAAAAACATAAGAATGTTTTGTATAAAAAAAATAAAAAAATTTGTTTTGTAGTAATTTTTTTATTTGAATAATAATAAAAAGTGATAGATATAATATAAAATATAAAAATATTATGATTAATTTTAAGAAATTTTTTAATCCAATCCGACCCTTTGCCAAACACAACATATGAGATAGTGAAAGACACCAAACGTGGAGCAGTGTACAACAGTACATTATGGAAT
>NC_081550.1:16657761-16675335 GCF_901000735.1 Corylus avellana | reverse complement strand
TATTACTAAACAACTTTCTTATATATATATATATATTTCACAAAATATTCAAATTTTATTTTTACTTAATATCACATCAGTTACTTTTTATTCCTATTAAAAATTAAAAAAAATTAAAAAAAATCTATAACAAAATTTGGTCCCTCTCTCACATACATATCTACTTGCATTTTGTCTAAATACCATCATAAATCCATTTTTCAACCTTTCCAATCCAACGCTGGCCTTATTTTCCTTAAGGAAACTCATAATACTTCTAATAGCACTCATATTGAAGTAGACAGCCACATCAACTTGTAAACAACTTTATAATAAAAGTTGTAGTACCTTTAGCACTACTCTTAATTATTTCACCAATTATATCCGTTTATAAATAACTTTATAGTAAAAGTTGTAGTACCATAATTTTTTTTTTTTTTTTCTGCTTAATTATTTCACTAATCATAAACTCCCTTGTCAACTTGTAAATGAGTTTGTTTAATGAAATTTTTACCTTCCTTTTGTTTTCTCCTCAAAACAAAAACATTTAAAACTATTATCGCGCCTCTAAAAATCGTTAAATAACCTAGCTTTTATATATATAAAAGTGTCCCTTTTTTTATTATAAACATGTGTCTTTTTTTTTTAGTAACATGTGATAGTGAGATACAAATGATTTTTTAATATTAGTTATTCCAACTTTGTTCATACTATTAAAAAAACATTTGCATTTCATATGTTTAAATGACACATGTCATTTTTATAGACTGAGTTGGAGGAAGTTCCTCCAACCCAGTTTGGAAAAAAACTCTTTCGAAATTTCTTCCAAACGAGTCTAGAGGAAATATGCTCCAACCCATTTAAAATAGTGTCAAGTGTCTATAAACATTTAAAATACACATTAAATCTTAACGTCATTAATAACAGTTTACTAACTTAGACTAAATTTAATGTGCCTTTTAAATGTTTATAGACACTTGACACTATTTTAAATAGGTTGGAGAATATTTCTTTCAGACTGATTTGAAGTAAATTTCTATCAATTCTAATTATATGTTAAAGAATATATAACATTTTTAGAGTCTGATATTAATTTTAATGCCTGAAAAGGCTAAATACGACCAACCTTGTGATTCACCTTGAACAAACAACTTATTAATTTTTCCTTTTACTTTCACACCTTCTCAGAAACTTCGTCTATATGTCAAAACCTAATAAAATGTCTGGTTTAAGGAGAGACAAATGGGTGAGACACACATATATAGGTCCCTCACAAATCTATCTGATAATTGATAAATTTGGACCGGTCCCCTAAAAAAAGCATTGTTTTCTGCTTTAATAGCAATGAAAGGCCGGCTCGGTAGGGTGCCATTTTTTCTTGTTGGGATAAGATCACAAAAAAAGATTATATGCATGTCACTCATGACATAATCATACATAAGCGTTAATTTAGAAAGAAAAAAGGAAATTCTTAACTGAGTGTACCAGTCATTATCGCCGATGGGATGTTTTTTCAACCAGTTTTCATGGCTTGGGTGTTAAGTAAGGGGATGAATAACATCTTTTCTTCCCCCCCCCCAAAAAAAAAAAAAAAAAAAAATCATAAATTTTTTTAAATTTTTTTTAATATTTATATTACATTAATTACTTTTTAACAGTTTTTATTACTATCAAATAAATAAATCACAACAAAACAAAATTTTATTACTTTTCCATATAAAAAATTTAAATTACATCAATTATTTTTTGCTACGGTTAAAAAAAAAAAAAAAAAAGACCATTTGCCAAACAATTATGTTTCATTTCTTCAGAATTTGATATTACCCTTCTGTTGTATTAGGACGAAGAATTTGAAAACATTATTAGCATTTTCAATATCATGTCATGTAATTGCTGGAAAGAAAAAGAAAAGAAAAAAAAAATAGTAGGGTTTGTTAAGAGATTGATTCCATACGACAAATTATTATCCATCAAATCCCACCTATGACAGATCCAAATAGCAATTCAGTGTCTCTCCTTCAACCGTCTCCTTACGAAAGGTGTTGATGTTTCAAAACTAGTCAGATCTTCGGTTTGCTTCAAACACCACTTTGTTGGTACCATTTCTTGGTCTGTTGACCAAGAGCCAGATGACCGGGACATTTTTTAGCCACTTTCTTATTTTTTTTTGTATTTTTTATATTGTATTGCTGTTTTGAGTTTGTTGTTGGATAGCCCATTCATTTTTCAATTTTTTGATTCCATGTTCCCTATCCTTATTTGCTTAGGGACAAAATAATAATAATAAAAATCCCACCTAAAGTCAACCAAAACCCTCCAATGACTAAAGGTAGCGTTGGCAAACAATTCTTCTTTATTTTCATTTCTTTTAATAAAAAGTTCACATTCTTTTAAAACCATTACTAAACAAATTTCTTATATATTTTTTTTCTTCTAAAAAGTTCAAACTTTATTTTTACTTTATATCACATCAATCACTTCCTACCCCTATTCAAACAAAAGATTCCATAACAAAATTTGGTCTCTCTCTCACATACATATCTTCTTTCTTGCATTTTGTCCAAATACCATCATAAATCCATTTTTCTACCAATCCAAATTCCAACCCAAACCGAGCCTTCTTTTTCTTAAGGAAACTCGTAATACTTATAATAGCACTTGTATTGTCAAGTAAACTGCCAGATCAATTTATAAACGACTTTATAATAAAAGTTGTAATACCTTTAGCACTACCCTTAATTATTTCACCAATTATATCCGTTTATAAATAATTTTATAGTAAAAATTATAGTACCATAAATTTTTTTTTTTCAGCTCTATTTCACTAATCATAAACTACCATGTAAATGATTTTGTTTAATGAAATTTTTACCTTCTCTTTGTTTTCTCTTCTAAACAAAAAGCTTCAAAACTATTCTCGCCTCTAAAAATTGTTAAATAACCGAGCTTTTATATATATATATATAAAAGAAAGGAAATGGCGGTTAGGTAATCTACGCAGCTTCCGCGGCATTGCGCAATAAACAGCAGTGCCGCATTCTTTGCCGTATCAAGCCAAATTCTAATCTCCAAAAGTCATGAGTTGGATGTTGTGTGTCCTCCTAGGAAAAGACACTTGAAATGTCTCATTTTTCAAAGACAAGACAAGCCTCACTCACTCACATCCCATCCCATCCTTCGCCGCAAAAGGGTCGACATTAATATTAATAATTAATAAACCATCCATCTTTACAATAATTACTATTATAGCACCGCAAACGTATATTCCAGAAGTTTGACGTGGAAAACATGGTTTTTATGGGGCTTTCTTATATTAATAAATTAAAATAAAATTAGTGATGATAAGTTCAAAAGGCAGGGTGTTGGATTACGTTTGCTGTTGGGCTTAGAAGCAAAAATGGTTACTTCTTTTGGGAGTTGTCACACTCTCACAATCATATATAGTCTGTCACGTGTGAACAACTTAGAAAAAAAGAAGAAAAAAAAATGAGTGTGTGTTTCATTGTCAAAAGCTTGGCAGGCAGCTTCCAGAGCATTTCGCAAGGGTTCTAAACGAGTGTTTTTTTTTTCTCCAAAGTCCACAAGTTGGATTGTGTTGTAGGAAAAAAGAGTTCGAATTGTGTTGCAATTTTCGGTTGTATTGCTTTTGACTTTTTTTTTGTATTTTAGTTGGGTTGTATTATTTTCCCTGTATTTTCCTTCTTTTTTTTTTTTGTTGTTTGTAATAAAGTCATGTCCTTTCTCTTGATCTGCTTGCTTGTTATTTTGGTCCAGACCCTTGGGGTTGTGGATGTGAACGATATCTTAGTTTACGGGTATAGGAGAATGTGTGTTAGCATGAGTTCCTTTTGATCCCAGAGTCGAGCAATAAGAGCTATTTATGCATTAGTTTGTGTCTGCTTAGCGCAGATCTGTTATTCAAACTAAATATTAGTTATAGATTAGCGGATATTTGGCGTCTTTGATATGTAATCTTTTAACTACAACTTTGATCTTTTAGCTTCGGATATAATGTTTCAAAACGCTCCTTCTTCAATTAGAAAAATAATAATAATAATAATTGCCCATTTAATTGTGTCACCAAATTACTCGGAAGGTGGTGGCGGAAAAGAGTGCTATCATTTCTCTTCTTTTCATTTTGTTAAAAATAAATAAATAAATAGGGAGAGAAAAAAGGTGATGTGGAATTAAATAATTTGATTGTTATTGAGCTGATTTTAATTTTATGGGTGAGTGGTAAAATTGTGAAAATGAAACACATGAAGTGAGGAAGGCTTGATCCACTTCTTTCATGGGCCGAGGGGCAAATTGGTCCGAATTGGTGATAGGTTGTTTCCGCTTCTTTAAAAAGCCCCAGGTGGCGAAATAGGCACAAGACCCAAGTGTAACCACATTTTACTACCCATTGGGCCCCGTAGCATCTGGGCTCGAGAGAACAAGAACCGGGCTTCCCATAATCTACGCCTTTCAAGTTTTCTGACCCATCACAAGTTTGCCTTGATCCCCTAGTAGATTTTTTTATTTTATTTTATTTTATTTTATTTTTAAAGTTGTGCTAAAAATTATATTTTTATTTTATAATTATGATTTGTCAGTTTTAATTAATTTTTAGATCAATCATGGTTAATAAAATATTCAAAAATTAGTGGAAATTGTCATGCATAATTGCGGAATAGTTCTTAGATCTCGTAATTCTTAATTAGGCGAATAAGAAGGCTCCGAGTGGTTGCTTACAAGCTTTCACACGCAAGCTCACCGCAGAATCAAACATTGGTCTCCGATGGAAATAAAAAATAATGATTTTCATACTTATTTATTATATTTATTTTATATAAGTGATTAAAAAAAAAAAAAAAACTTCAAATATATTATAGTAACTAATGTGAAATGAATATTATATGTGTTTGGCAATTGAATGAAAAAAAGGAATAGAACAGTAGTGTAACATATTTGATTGATATGAAAGAAAAACATAAGAATGTTTTGTATAAAAAAAATAAAAAAATTTGTTTTGTAGTAATTTTTTTATTTGAATAATAATAAAAAGTGATAGATATAATATAAAATATAAAAATATTATGATTAATTTTAAGAAATTTTTTAATCCAATCCGACCCTTTGCCAAACACAACATATGAGATAGTGAAAGACACCAAACGTGGAGCAGTGTACAACAGTACATTATGGAATTGCGTTGATGGGGTGACGGGTGATGGCTCTTGACCAATTTACGTCACAACCATATGTTGTCGCCTGAACATAGTGGCTCAAGTCGGGTGTGCCACCGCCCATGTCCCCACAATTCTGTACGGACGACTTTCGCAGGTGGGTGACTTAGTCATTCCATTGGCGACTAGTCACCTATATACGCCAAGACAAAGCATGTTATATAATTATCTTTAAATTATTATTATTTTTTTTTATATAAATTTAATAAATTAAATATTAAATTTATGGATCACATAGTTGAAAAAAAATAAATTCTTTTATTTTTCAAAATCTAGTATTACTCTTTATTTTTTTAATATGACCAACCAAGCTAAGAAAGGGAGAGGGGAAAGAGAAATTCTAAGGTGTGATTCTCGGCTCTTTGAGGTAGCCGTAGAGGTCTCCTCTAACTACTACTTTATTTGCAATGTTTTAGTTTTTGTAATATCACCCTTAATCTACCATTAGTTGTAAATTAAGGGTGTTTGGAAATTTATTATAAATAAGAAAATTGTTTATAAAATTTTGATTGAAATCAAATTCTTATTCTTTTACTATAGGAGTAAAAAATGTAAAATTCTAATTAAGGACGTCTAGCCTAGTCTATAAATAAAGAGAGAAAAGTTTTAAAAAAGTCCTCCCTAGGGTTTCTCTGAGAAGCGCCTAGAGGCGAGGTTTGAACCTCCTACCGGTTGACGGCTGTGGAGGGTGTGGCAGGACATACAGGGACGTTCTACGACTGGAAGATGGCAGAACAGTTGGAAAAATTATGGGGAACTATCTCGCTCACTGAAGGGGAGAAAGCTGGGATTGATATTGCCGAAGGAGAGATTGAGGAGGCTCGGATTCAAGGGGGCGGTGCTTAGTAGGGAAACTCTGGATGGGGAAAAAGGTGAATAAGGAAGCTTTCAAAACAGTGCTATCCAGAATATGGCGCACGCTGGGAGGAGTGATATTCAAGGAGTTGGATGACAACATCTGGCTTTTTGAATTTGCAGATGAAGAGGATATGAGGCGAGTTCTGGAGGGCAGGCCATGGTCCTTTGATCGCCATATTCTTGTTCTTAATGAGTTTGATGGAAGCACGCCACCATCACAGATGGCGTTCAAGCACTCTCCTTTTTGGGTGCAAATCCACGACATGCCGCTACTCTGCATGACTAAAGGTGTTGGCATCAAAATAGGAGAATCAATGGGGCAGTTCGAGGATATTGATTTGGCTGGAAACGGGGTAGGGGGTGGGGAAGGTGTTTGCGTATTAGAGTGGTGATTGATTTATCAAAGCCACTGGAGAGGGGTCGTGCACTTATGTTGGGAGGAAAAGCTCACCGGGTAACATGCAGGTATGAAAAGCTGCCCATGGCATGTTTTGATTGTGGCAGGATTATTCATGGAGAGAAGGGGTGTCCTATACCAAAAAGTACCAAACTGAGTGCAAAAGTTGAAGGGAAGGCGTGGGGAGTATGGCTCCGGGCAGACGATGGGCGAAAGAGAGGAGGTGGCGGAGTTGAACACAGTGACGGCGAGGGGAAATCCAGCAACCACGACAGCTTGGGAGAGGACGGTGCAGATTTCTGCCCCAAGAATACGTGTATGGGGCCCACCGGATTCTCAGGAAACCCTAGCAAACAACCTCACTCTAATCACGGCTCCAGCAACGGAGATTTGTCATCTTTCCATAATGGAGCGAAAGACTGGTCGAAGGGGAAAGAAAAGGAGGGAACAGAGGAATCAGCTGGCAATCTTGCGATAAAACAGGGATTTCAGACATATATAGTCCTAATGTGGATGCTGCATGCACTGCTGAGGTGGCAGGTACTAGAAGTGGAGGAAAGGAATACATTAATGGGCCAATAAAGGAGACTAATATGGGCTGGAATAATGCAATGGGCCAATCGGAAATAGAAGGAATTTTGGACCCTCAGAATGATACACCCGTATACGTCCAGATGGATACTGCCCCTTACTCACAAAAGGAGCAGACTGAAAGAGGGACTAGCCTGCGGCGTTGGAAGCGTAGAGCACGAGAGGGGAAGCCTATTGCTGCCACTGACGAGGAGGGACGAAGTTCAAATAAGAAACGAAAGGAGAGTTTACAGGATGAAGATGGCGAACCAGTACAGGCAGGCAAACAGGGGAAATTGGGAGATGAAGAGGGGGAGGACAATAACAAAGAGCTGGCGGTGGCTGAGGTTCAGCCCCGCCAACACCAATGAGTCTCATAAGTTGGAACTGCCGAGGGCTTGGGAACCCTCAGGCAGTTCGCGACCTTTGTCAACTGACGAAGGAAAAGAAGCCCATCATTTTGTTTCTTATGGAGACAAAGTGTAGGAAGAATAAAATGGAGGTTGTACGGGTGAAATTGGGGTTTGAAGGTATGTTTGTGGTGGACCCCATCGGAAGAAGTGGTGGACTTGCATTGTTATGGAAGGATATTAGCTTGCTGGAAATTCAAAATTTTTCTAGGCGACATATTAATGCAATTGTGAAAGAAGAGGGTACGGGGTATTCTTGGAAATTGACTGGTTTTTATGGACATCCGGAGTGGCAAAAACGACATGAATCTTGGGCACTACTAAGGCATTTAAGGAGTTACAACCCGATACCTTGGCTATGCGTGGGAGACTTTAATGAAATAACGAGCCAATCGGAGAAGTATGGAGAAGTACCACGGAAGGAATCCCAAATGGCCCAATTCCGAGAGGCATTGGAAGACTGTCACTTAGGTGATTTAGGGTTTACGGGCTCTAAATTTACGTGGACAAATTGTAGGCAAGATGGTGGTTTCATTAAAGAAAGGTTAGATAGGGCGGCGGCAAATAGTGGTTGGTATCATAAGTTTAAAAGGGTGGACGTGAAGATTTTGGCTGCTCGTACATCTGACCATAAGCCCATATTTATCACTTACTCAGAAAAGGAAGGGGAATTCATGCAAGTCAAACAAAGAACCAAATTTGAAGCCAAGTGGCTCTTAGATGAGGGAGCCACGGATGTCCTTAAGAGGGCCTGGTGTGATGACACTCTTGGAGGAACAAGTGTACAGGTGGTACAACAAAAATTGGAGGCGTGTAAAGGTGCACTCAAAAGATGGAACTGGCAAAAACACGGCAATTTTGAGAAAGCTGTCAAAGAAAAAACCCAGCAACTAGAAATCATGCAGCGAAATGAAACAGTGATGGATGGGTGAGCAATAAAACAGCTCAAGCTGGAAATTGATTTTTTACTAGAGCAAGAAGACATGAGATGGAAGCAAAGAGCCAAGCAAAACTGGTATCGTAATGGTGACAGAATTACCCCTTTCTTCCACGCTTGGGCAAGCCACCGACGGAGGATTAATACTATTCAGAAAATCCAAGATGAGGATGGTCGAGAATGGGCAAAACCTGAGGAGATTGGTAAGGCTTTTACTGACTTCTACCAAACTTTATTTACTGCAGGAGGTGCAACGGATGTAGAGGAATGTCTGCGGGGGCTGGAGAGTCGGGTAACGGAAGAGATGAACCAACAATTGCTAAAGGTGTTCTCCATGACAGAAGTGGACGAAGCTTTGAAGCAGATGCACCCGTTGAAGTCTCCTGGACCTGATGGTATGTCTGCTTGTTTTTACCAAAATTCTTAGGAATTTGTGCGGAATGAGATATGCATGGCAGTCCTTGATTTCCTGAATAATGGGATTTTTGACGCTTCAATAAATGCCACATACATTACTCTGATTCCAAAAGTTAAAACTCCAACTAGAATCATTGAGTACAGGCCTATTAGTCTTTGTAATGTATTGTACAAGCTAATTGCAAAGGTTCTAGCTAACAGGTTGAAAAAGGTCCTCCCCTATATCATCTCGGCCAATCAAAGTGCGTTCATTCCGGGACGCCTTATAACAGACAACATCTTGGTAGCGTTTGAAGCATTGCAAACTATGGATGCACGGATGAAAGGGAAAAAGGGGTATATGGCACTCAAACTTGATATGAGCAAGGCTTATGATCGAGTTGAGTGGGATTTCTTGGAGGCCATCATGATCAAGATTGGTTTTGCAAGAAGCTGGGTAGACAAGTTGATGACATGTATCCGTTCTGTCTCTTATTCTATTTTGATAAATGGCCAACCGTATGGAAACATTGTCCCATCTAGGGGAATCAGGCAAGGAGATCCTTTGTCCCCCTATCTTTTCATTTTATGTGCGGAAGGGCTTAGCACACTGCTGCGAAGGGCGGAACAAGAAAGGAAAATAACAGGCCTGCCTATTGCCAGGGGAGGTACAAAAATTAATCATTTGTTTTTTACGGACGACAGCTTGTTGTTTTGCAGAGCTAGTATCCTGGAGTGGGTTCGTATACAAGAGGCCCTGGAAATTTATGAGAGAGCATCTGGACAGAAACTTAACTGGGAAAAGACGTCCATCTTCTTTAGTAAAAATATGAAGAGAGAAGCAAAGGAGCTCATCTTGTCGGCCGCTGGGGTTGCTTCGACCACGAGATATGAAAAATACTTAGGCCTACCTGCACTTATTGGGAGGGCAAAAGTGAAATCTTTCTCATCGTTAAAAAGCAGAATTTGGGATAGAATGAATGGTTGGAAAGAAAAATTTCTTTCGCAAGCCGGTAAGGAAGTTCTGTTGAAGGCGGTGGTGCAAGCGATCCCAACTTATACGATGAGTGTATTTCAGTTGCCCAAAACCCTTTGTCACGAGATAAGCTCTATGATGGCCAAGTTCTGGTGGGGACACAAGGGGAACGATGCTCGGATTGCTTGGATGAGCTGGAGCAAAATGGGGAGGGCCAAGGAGAGAGGGGGATTGGGTTACCGGGACCTTGAAATTTTTAATCTTGCTCTCCTTGCGAAACAAGGATGGAGATTACTACCAAGACCGGACACATTGACAGCCACAATCTTCCGAGAAAAATATTACCCGGATGGCTCTTTCTTGGACTCAAACCTAGGCCGGAAGCCGTCGTATGTTTGGCGTAGCATGTGGAATGCAAAACCTCTTCTCAAAGAAGGGCTTGTATGGCGAGTGGGGGATAGTACATCCATTGGGATTTGGACAGACCGATGGCTGCCAAAACCAGGGTCACACTTTGTGAAATCCCCTGTGAGAATTCTGCCGCGGGAAGCAAAAGTATCTGAGCTCCTTAATAAGGAAACAAACTGGTGGAACACGGAATTGTTAGGTGAGATTTTTGGTGCAGAGGAAGCAAGGCAAATCTGTGGAATAGCCATATGTCCTCAAAGCTGAAAAGATCAACTTGTCTGGGCGGCCACAAAGAATGGGGAATACACTGTCCGGAGTGCCTACCACTTGGGAAAGGAGAACTCCATTAGTCAAGAGGGCAGCTGCTCAAATTCTGCCTACCTAGCTGCAATATGGAAAAGAATATGGAAGATCAAAGGTGCTCGAGTGGTTAAAACCTTTCTCTGGCAAGCCTGTAACAATATCCTGCCCACTAAGGAGATGTTGTATAAGAGACATATTTTCCCGGACCCTCTATGTCCGATATGTGGCCGGGAAGTCGAAACCACAGAACATATCCTATGGAGCTGTTTGTCAGCCAAAGACGTGTGGCTGGAGTGTGATCCCAGGATTAATAAATGCACGAGCAATGAAGTTGATTTTATCTATATCATGGAGATATTGCTAGATAGATTGAACGAGGAACAGCTGCAGCTTGTGGCTACTGTGGCGCGACAACTCTGGTTTAGAAGGAATTCTTTAGTGCATGGGGGTGACTTGGTTGGCCCATCGGTTGTGATTCGGAGGGCCAAGGAGCAGATTTTAGCTTTTAATAAGGCTATGTAGAGGAATATTGACACGGAAGTGGCTTCTCCTCCCAGCCTCGTTGTCAATTGGGTGCCCCCATCTGTGGGACTTGTCAAAATTAATTGGGACGCCGCCATATATGAACAACACAATAAGATGGGTGCTGGAGTTATCGCACGTGACCATACAGGAAAAGTTTTGGCTATGCTGTGTGCAACTAAGGAAGGCATAAGTGATCCTGCAACAGCAGAGGCCGTAGGAGCCTGGACAGCAGTGAATTTAGCTCAGCGTATGGAGCTCCACAATGTTGTTTTTGAAGGGGATGCGTTGGAAGTAGTCAAAGCTCTGAACAAGGAAGGGAATTGTTGGACGACCTATGGGCAAATGCTGAACGATGCAAAAGAAGAAATCAAGAAGCACCAAGGATGGGCTGTTCAATATGTTGGCAGAATAGCGAATGGAGATGCACACCAGCTAGCAAAAATTGTGTTTATGTATGGTAAGGGAAACGAATGGAGGGAGGACTTTCCCTTTTTGTGTGGGAGAACTTGAACCTGTTTGATGTTTTGTTGTTAATGAGAACCATTTCCAAAAAAAAAAAAAAAGTCTATAAATAAAGAGCATGTGTATTCTATCAATACCGCAATTAGGCATAGATTTTTCTTTTTTTTTTTTTTTTTTTTTTTTTAAGATTTTTGTTATTGGGGTTTTCTACCTCAAATCAAATGCAGGTTTGAACAAATATGACTGAAGGTATGTCTAAATTATTTTTTGTTGTATATTTTTATATACAGTTTTTTACCCACTTAAGATATGGAAAATTAGTTTAGTTTCCTATTTCTATTTTTATCATAAAAAGAATAACCAAGTGGGGTATCGGCAGGACTCGGTTAAGACACCTCCAAGACCTGTCATGACATTTTCGTAATTTAGAGTTTAATATAATTTAATGAAAATATTTTTTAAAAAAAATTATGATTTTCCGTACGTGTCAAACACCGTAAAATGTTTTTTGAGGAAATCATTTTTAAGGAAAATATTTTCAGCTGAAAATAGCATTTCAAGGTTATTTCTCTCTATGTATGTACAGTAATTAGGTGCATATATACCTATTGTGCACATATAAGCATGCTTTTAACTCTATATACATACATAATAACATGATACATTGCACATACATGACCCTTAATGCAAAATAGCTGTCTGGAACCAATTCCTGGGAAAGATGTTTTAAACGATAAGGTTAGGTGGGGTCGAGGAGATAAACCAAATGATCAGACCATCCAGCCTTGCAAAAGCTGGCCGTTTACGCCTTCTTTCCATTGTCATTTGTCAAGAAAAGAGAGAGAGTAAATAGTAATGTTGTATACTTGTATTACATACTTATATTCTATAAGTTTTTTTTTTAATGACGGGAAAATACAGCGTCTATACGATAACATCTTGAGAGTTATTTGGTGTTTTTATATGATTCCTCTCGATTTGTAAGCCCTTATAAAAATAAAACTGATTCTTGAACCTCTGTCATGCTCATGTCATGTCGAGGTATTGCAGAAGAAAAAACTACAAAATTCGATCCAATTTATTGTAATCGATTAGTTAACATGTTGGTTAACCGTATTCTAAAACATGGAAAAAAATCATTGGCTTATCAAATTATCTATCGAGCTATGAAAAAGATTCAACAAAAGACGAATCTTCCAAAGAACAAGGCTTTTTTCTAATAAGCCAATTCATTTGGGACCATGCTGATCCACTTTTTTCCCTATTCAAAGATCAGCTCCAATAGCAGGCTTTTCTTTATTTGTTTGATTTTTTACATAACATAATTGATAATGTGAAATCAAAGAATATTGAAAAGGCTTATTTCCCCTTTTTTCCAAGAGTCACCGATCTACTGTGTCGTAAGAACCTACAATTAGAAATTAGAGGAGCTCGATCTCGGTATAACAAAGCAAGAAAAGAATTTTTAGTTTTTTTTTAGACATATACAAATACAATAAGGTCCGGATATTTATACAATTCATCTAATTATTCTTTGTGGTACAATACTTTAGTAGATTTCGCTACCTATAACTTGTTATATTTGATGTTCCATCTGTAAGTTATAAAAAAAAAAAAAAAAACATTTCTTAACTTAATAATGCATTTTCGTCCCCACATCGATGCTCTTCAACTCGTGATTTTGGAAAGGAATTTCTTTTGGTTTTCAAGTATGATCACTTTGTATATTTATATCTGTCGCAAAATTTCTTATCCGTACAAAACGCTCCCTCCATACGTATCAAATAAGACTCCAGTTTTGCTGATGGGTGTGGCTCCAAAAAATTATTTGCACAAGAGAGGATTCGAACCTTAAACTTAATAGGGATGCCATCAAGACCTTACCCACTGAACCAACCCTTTTGGGTTATCCTACAGTGTTAATATGTTAATTTCAACCAATTTTTAAATTTTTAAATTTATGATTATTATTATTATTATTTTAACAATGATTAATATAAGAATATGACAATCTCTATCGATCCTTGAATTTTATTTTTTACCTAATTTAAAGATTAGTTGAAACTATTATGTTAGTATTGTAAGATATTTTGTATAATAAAAATATAATTTGTTTAGCATTACTCAAGAACACTAGACATACCTCATTCACATGTAATTTTTGTGGCAAGCCAACGGAACATTTACAGAGAAAAGTAAGGAGAAATAATCAATTATAATATTTACGAGTTTAAAGTTTTAATAAATGATATTTATATTAAACTATTAAATTCATTATTAAGAAAGAGTTTTTCTCCAAACTGGGTTTGAGAAACTTCTTTCAACACCTTCTATAAAAATGACATGTGTTCATTTTATTAATAACATGTGAGATGCACATGAGTTTTTAATATTAGTTATTCCAACTGTTTCTACTATTAAAAAAATATGTGCATCTCACATGTTCAAATGACACATATCATTTTTATAGATTGGGTTAAAGAAAGTTCCTCCCACCCAGTTTAGAGGAAAACTTTGTCGAAATTTCCTCCAAACTAGTATGGAGGAAATATCCTCCAACCCATTTAAAATAATATTCAGTGTTTATAAACATTTAAAATGCACATTAAATTCTTAACGTAGATATATTCTTGTTAGGATAAGAGCAAACAGATTATATGCATGTCACTCATGACATAATCATACATAAATGTTAATTTAGAAAGAAAAAAGGAACTTCTTAACTGAGTGTACAAGTCATTATCGCCGATGGGATGCTTTTTTTTAAACCAGTTTTCATGGCTTGGGTGTTAAGTCAGGGGGATGAATAACATCTTTTCTTCAAAAAAAAAAAAAATCAACAATAAATTTTTTTAATTTTTATATTACATTAATCACTTTTTAATAGTTTTTATTACTATCAAATAAAAAAATCACAACAAAATAAAATTTTATTACTTTTTCATATAAATTTTTTTAAAAAATTTATGTTACATCAATTATTTTTTGCTACATTAAAAAAAACCCATTTGCCAAACAATTATGTTTCATTTCTTCAGAATTTGATATTACCTTTCTGTTGTGTTAGGACGAAGAATTTTAAAACACTATTAGCATTTTCAATATCATGTAATTGCTGAAAAAAAAAAAAAAAAAAGAAGAAGAAGAAGAAGGTGTATTGTGTGCTAAGAGATTGATTCCATACGGCAAATTATTGTCCATCAAATCCCATCTAAAGTCAACCAAAAACCTCCAATGACTAAAGGTAGCGTTTGGCAAACAATTCTTCTTTACTTTCATTTCTTTTAATAAAAAGTTAACATTCTTTTAAAACTATTACTAAACAACTTTCTTATATATATATATTTTCAGAAAAAATTCAAATTTTATTTTTACTTAATATCACAGCAGTCACTTTTTATTCCTATTAAAAAAAAAATCCATAACAAAATTTGGTCTCTCTCTCACATACGTATCTTCTTACTTGCATTTTGTCCAAATACCATCATAAATCCATTTTTCGACCTTTCCAACACAACCCAACCTAACCCTGGCCTTATTTTCCCTAAGGAAACTCGTAATACTTCTAATAGCACTCATATTGTCTAGTAGACAGCCACATCAATTTGAAAACAATTTCATAATAAAAGTTGTAGTACCTTTAGTACTACTCTTAATTATTTCACCAATTGTATACGTTTATAAATAACTTTATAGTAAAAGTTGCAGTACCATAATTTTTTTTTTCTGCTTAATTATTTCACTAATCATAAACTGCCATGTCAACTTGTAAATGATTTTGTTTAATGAAATTTTTACCTTCTCTTTGTTTTCTCCTCAAAACAAAAACATTCAAAACTATTATCGCTTCTAAAAATCGTTATATATATAAAAGTGTCCTTTTTTTTTTTTTTTTTTTGGTAAAAGTGTCCCTTTTCTTACTATAAACATGTGTCATTTTTTTTAATAACATGTGAGAGTGAGATGCACATAATTTTTTAATATTAGTTATTCCAACTTTGTCCATGCTATTAAAAAAACATGTGCATCTCACATGTTCAAATGACACATGTCATTTTTATAGACTGAGTTAGAGGAAGTTCCTCTAACCCAGTTTGGAAGAAAACTTTATCGAAATTTTCTCCAAACCAGTCTAGAGGAAATATCCTCAAACTCATTTAAAATAGTGTCAAGTGTCTATAAACATTTAAAATGCACATTAAATCTTAACGTCATTAATAGGAATTTACTAACTTAGACTAGATTTAATGTGCATTTTAAATGTTTATAGACGCTTGATACTATTTTAAATGGGTTAAATGATATTTCTTTTAGACTGATTTGAAGTAAATTTCTATCGATTCTAATTATATATTAAAGAATATATAACATTTTTAGAGTCTGATATTAATTTTAATGCCTGAAAAGGCTAAATACGACCAACCTTGTGATTCACCTTGAACAAACAACTTATTAATTTTTCCTTTTACTTTCACATCTTCTCATAAACTTCGTCTATCTGTCAAAACCTAATAAAATGTCTGGTTTATGGAGAGACAAATGGGTGAGACACACATATATTTGTCCCTCACAAATCTATCTGATAATTGATAAATTTGGACCGGTCCCCTAAAAAAAACATTGCTTTCTGCTTTAATAGCAATGAAAGGCCGGCTCGGTAGGGTGCCATTTTTTCTTGTTGGGATAAGATCACAAAAAGATTATATGCATGTCACTCATGACATAATCATACATAAATGTTAATTTAGAAAGAAAAAAGGAAATTCTTAACTGAGTGTACCAGTCATTATCGCCGATGGGATGTTTTTTCAACCAGTTTTCATTGCTTGGGTGTTAAGGAAGGGGATGAATAACATCTTTTCTTCCCTCCAAAAAAATAAAAAATTAATATAATTTTTTTTAATTTTTTAATTTTTATATTACATTAATCACTTTTTAAAAATTTTTATTACTATCAAATAAAAAAATCACAACAAAATAAAATTTTATTACTTTTCCATATAAAAAATTTTTAAAAATTTATATTACATCAATTATTTTTTGCTACAGTTAAAAAAAAAAAATCATTTGCCAAACAATTGTGTTTCATTTCTTCAGAATTTGATATTACCCTTATGTTGTATTAGGACGAAGAATTTGAAAACATTATTAGCATTTTCAATATCATGTCATGTAATTGCTGAAAAAAAAAAAAGAAAAAAAAAAGCAGGGTTTGCTAAGAGATTGATTCCATACGACAAATTATTATCCATCAAATCCTATCTACGACGGATCTAAATAGGAATTCAGTGCCTCTCCTTCAACAGCCTCCTTACGGAGGGTGTTGATGTTTCAAAACTAGTTAGATCTTCAGCTTGCTTCAAACACTACTTTGTTGGTGCCGTTTATTGGTCTGTTGACCAAGATCTAGATGACCGGGCCATTTTTTGGCCTATTTTCTATTTGTTTGTATTTTCTGTATTGTATTACTGTTTTAAGCTTGTCGTTGAAGAACCCAACCATTTTTCGGTTTTTTGATTCCATATACCCTGTCCTTATTTGCTTAGGAAAAAACAAAAAATAATACTAAAAATCCCACCTAAAGTCAACCAAAACCCTCCAATGACTAAAGGTAGCGTTGGCAAACAATTCTTCTTTATTTTCATTTCTTTTAATAAAAAGTTCACATTCTTTTAAAACCATTACTAAACAAATTTCTTATATATTTTTTTTAAAAAAAATTCAAATTTTATTTTTACTTTATATCACATCAATCACTTTCTATCCCTATTCAAACAAAAAATTTTAGAGGTGTCAACCCGGTCCGATTTTTCGGTTTTTGACCAAAACTGGGAATTATCGGCCGGTTCCGGTTTTATCTGGTCCGGTAACCGATTTTTTTAAAAAATTGGTTTTTGGGCTTATTTTAGGTATTGGGCCTAAAATAAACCTTTTTTTTTTTTTTTTTTTTTTTTCATAAGTTGGCCCATTTTTTTAAAAATCTATTAGTTTCTTTGTCTAAATTAAAGGGACTTTGTTGTAATTGTTCCAAACAATTAAAAAATAAACCTAAAAAAGTCAAAAAAATCCTAAAAAATCAATGTTTTTGCCTATTTGGGCCTTAGAAATAAAAATTTAATTTTTTT
>NC_081550.1:16639173-16657661 GCF_901000735.1 Corylus avellana | reverse complement strand
TTCCTGGTTTTCCGGTTCCAATTCTGGTTCCGGTTTCCCGGTAATTTTTTACACCCCTAAAAAATTCCATAACAAAATTTGGTCTCTCTCTCTCTCTCACATACATATCTCCTTCCTTGCATTTTGTCCAAATACCATCATAAATCCATTTTTCTACCTTTCCAAATTCCAACCCAACCCTAACCTTCTTTTTCCTAAGGAAACTCGTAATACTTCTAATAGCACTTGTATTGTTAAGTAAACTGTCACATTAATTTATAAACGACTTTATAATAAAAGTTGTAGTACCTTTAGCACTACCCTAAAGGTACTACAACACAGTATACATGGAAGTGTATAAGAAAAAATACCAGCAAAGATGTTAGCATTCAAACAAAGATTTAAGAAAACCATAAGAGTCTATCAGAACGAAATAAGGCACGAAGAAAGATATACATACATTTTCCAAATGAATGTTCACAATTTGATCATGGATACACAAACTACTTTCTTGCCACTGATTCGTGTATCATTTCAATATTAATAAATAGACCCTCAAAGGAGAGGGTAAAAAATACAAGAATATGATATAAATAAATAAAAAATCACCATCTTTGCTCCATCGATCTTTCTCAATATTCTAACTAACCTAGCAGGAACAGGTTTTTCCTGCACAAATTTATAGGCCTTGATTGACCTGAAATTCGTTTCTCTATGGCCTTTAAAGATAGTTATAGTTAAATAACCGATCTTTTATATATATATATATATATAAAAGAAAGGAAATGGTGGTTAGGTAATGTACGCAGCTTCCGCGGCATTGCGCAGTAAACAGCAGGGCCGCATGCTTTGCCAAATTCTATTCTCCAAAAGTCATGAGTTGGATGTTGTGTGTCCTCCTAGGAAAAGACACTGGAAATGTCTCATTTTTCAAAGACAAGACAAGCCTCACTCACTCACATCCCATCCTTCGCCGCAAAAGGGTCGACATTGAAAGTCGAAAACTAAATAATATTAATAATTAATAAACCATCCATCTTTACAATTATTATTATTATAGCACCACAAACGTCTACTCCAGAAGTTTGACGTGGAAAAAACGTATACTAATAAATTAAAATAAAATTAGTGATGATAAGTTCAAAAGGCAGGGTGTTGGATTACGCTCACAATCATATATAGTCTGTCACGTGTGAACAACTTAGAAAAAAAGAAAGAAAAAAAATGAGTGTTTGTTTCATAGTCAAAAGCTAGGCAGGCAGCTTCCAGAGCATTTCGCAAGGGTTCTAAATGAGTGTTTGTTTTTTTATGGGTTCTTTCTTTCTTTCTTTCTCCAAAGTCCACGAGTTGGATTGTGTTGTAGGAAAAAGGGGTTGGAATTGTGTCATTCTTACGTGGTTGCAATTTTCGGTTGTATTGCTTTGACTTTTTTTGTATTTTAATTGGGTTGTGTTACTTTTCCTTGTTTTTCTTGCTTGTAATTAGGTTATGTTCTCTTTCTTGATCTGCTCGTTTGTTATTTTGGTCCAGATTCTTGGAGTTGTGGATGTGAACGATATCATAGCTTTCGGGTCGAGGAGGATGTGTGTTGGCATGGGGTCCTTTTGATCTCAGGGTCGAGATTTCAGGTCAAGCAATAAGAGCTACTTATACATTAGTTTGTGTCTGCCTAGAGCAAATTTGTTATTCCAACTAAAGATTAGTTATAGGTTAACGAATGTTTAGCGTCTTTGATGTGTAATCTTTTAGCTATAGCTTTAATCTTTTAGCTTCGGGTATGATGTTTCAGAATGTTCCTTCTTCAATTAGAAAAAAAATAATAATAATAATTGTGTCCATTTAATTGTGTCACCAAATTACTCGGAAGGTGGCGGCGGAAAAGAGTGCTATCATTTCTCTTCTTATCATTTTGTTAAAAAAAAAAAAAAAAAAAAGTAGGGAGAGAAAAAAAGTGATGTGGAATTAAATAATTTGATAGTTATTGAGCTGATTTTAATTTTATGGGTGAGTGGTAAAATTGTGAAAATGAAACACATGAAGTGAGGAATGCTTGATCCACTTCTTTCATGGGCCGTGGGGCAAATTGGTCCGAATTGGTGATAGGTTGTTTCCGCTTCTTTAAAAAGCTCTAGGTGGCGAAATAGGCACAAGACCCAAGTGTAACCACATTTTACTACCCATTGGGCCCCGTAGCATCTGGAATCGAGAGAACAAGAACCGGCCTTCCCATAATCTAGCCTTTCAAGTTTTCTGACCCATCACAAGTTTGCCTTGATCCCCTAGATCCCCTAGTAGATTTTTTTTTTTTTAAGTTGTGCTAAAAATTATATTTTTATTTTATAATTATGATTTGTCAGTTTTAATTAATTTTTGGATAAAGTCCACTTATCTCTCTCAAATTACTATCCCAATAACAATCTATCTCACAAACTATCAATTACGACAATTTATCCTCCAAATTACCAAAACAATGACAATGTACCCCCTAATACTAACAAAGTCATGAAATTATCCCTATATAATTTTTAATAAGACAAAAATACCCTTAAAATTTTGAAAAAATAAATAAATTTTAGTAATTTTGTTTTTATTTTAGTAAGGGTAATTTCGTCATTTTGTTAAAAGTGAGGGTACATTGTCATTGTTTTGATAGTTTGAAGGGTAAATTGTCACAATTAATAGTTTGGGTGGTAGATTATCATTAGGGTGGTAGTTTAAGGAGGTTAAATGGACTTTACCCTTAATTTTTAGATCAATCATGGTTAATAAAATATTCAAAAATTAGTTGAAATTGTCATGCATAATTGTGGAATAGTTGTTAGATAAAAAATATGATTTTATTCTTTTAAAAGTTGAAAAATTACAAGATTTATCTTTGAAGTTGTTACAAATAACTACTTAGGTGTCAACGGTGACAAACAACTTCTTTGTAGTTGTAGTATGCGTTTATAACAAATGACTCCCAGTTGAGTTTTATTTGAACGAATTTGGCAAGAATAAAATGCATTTTTATCTCAGTAATCTTTGTAATTTAAAAGAATAGGAGATTCGATATCTTTCGGATATGGTCGGCAATTTTTGACACTATCTGCAAACTTGACACGAACCCAATATCAAATTAAAAGGGTTAGAGTTGATGAACTCGGCACGAACTCAATACAAAATTAGAGGGTTAAGGTTAAAAGGTTTGACCCGTTTAATTAAAATGGTTGTGTTAAAGTTTACCTATATAATCTTATACAGATATTTCGTCATGACCCGAACCCTCCTACAAGTGAATACAAATTGTTATCCCTATCTTCAAACATAACAGGCATATTTCTATTGTATTAGATCCCTATGAGGATTTTAGTTCATTTACAAAAGAAATGTGAATAAAGAAGAAAAGAAATATAAGTTTTTTTTAGCAGAAAAGAAAGATTAGTACTTAAATAACTTAAATGTACCAATCTTGTCCCCTTCTTCCATCTTCAGCGTGTTGGTCCAAGTTTCTCTTGGCCTCTGAAACTCTTCAACTGTCTGCACAACTAATAATGCTACATATTTTTATCAAAAAATTTAAAAAGAAAAAATGAAAAACATTTGCTGGGTGGGTAGATGAGTCAAATTTCCATTTTTGGTATATTTTCTTGGCATTCTCAGAAGGCGACGAGCCATCTTCCCTTTTCATCTCTCTCTGACTCAGCGGTGTTTGACCATGGAAAGCTCATACCCCACCTTCAGTTTCAAAAACTACATGGCCCAAAAAGTCAACGCCATCAACCAAGCTCTAGACGCCGCCGTTTCGCTGAAAGAGCCCCGGAAGCTCTACGAGGCCATGCGCTACTCCCTCCTCGCCGGCGGCAAGCGAGTCTGCCCCATCCTCTGCATCGCCGCCTGCGAGCTCGTCGGTGGCACCGAAAGCATGGCGATAGCAGCCGCTTGCGCTGTGGAGATGATCCACACCATGTCTCTGATCCACGACGACCTTCCTTGCATGGACAACGACGATCTCCGCCGCGGAAAGCCCACGAGCCACAAGGTCTTCGGCGAGGCCTTGGCGGTTCTCGCCGGCGATGCCCTCTTGGCAAAGGCGTTCGAGCACATAGCGGCGTTCACTGTGGGCGTGCCGCCGGAGAGGATCGTCCGTGGGATTGGGGAGCTCGCGAGATTCATTGGGCCCGAAGGGGTTGTTGGCGGCCAAGTTTTTGATATAAGTTCAAAGGGAATTTCTGACGTGACCTTGGAGCACCTCGAGCTCATCCATCTGCGCAAGACCGCGGCCATGGTGGAAGGGACTGCGGTTCTCGGAGCCGTACTGGGAGGAGGTTCCGATGAGGAGATTGAGAGACTGAGGGCTTTCGCGAGATACACTGGGTTGCTTTATCAGGTAGTGGATGACATTCTTGACATGACAAAATCGTCGGTGGAACTGGGAAAAACGGCAGGGAAGGACTTGGTGGCTGATAAGGCCACGTATCCGAAGCTGATGGGCATCGAGAAGTCGAGAGAATTTGCAGAGAAACTGAAGGACGATGCCCGGGATCAGCTCTCCGGGTTTGACCCTGAGAAGGCGGCGCCGTTGGTTGCTCTGGCCAATTACGCTGCTCATCGCTCCAACTAGTCTCCTTTCACTGCTTCAACTGCTTGTTTCTTCAGATTGCCGATCTTCGCTGAAAATAAGAAGAGAAATGGCTCTCCTTTCATTTTTCATTTTCACTTGCTCTATTTTTGTAACTTTTGTTAAATCTTAATCATTAATTTTATCATTTTTTTTTCAATCTAGGTTATTCTAAGTAAAATTCCAATTCCAATTTTTTATATGAAGGCGAGATAGTGGTTGCATTCTCAAAATGCTTTAGAATCCATCGGACGCAAACACCACAATGGCTTAAGTTATTTTTCTTTTTAATAAAAATAGAAACTTTGTATACAGAGCTAATCACATTAATATATAATAAAATCCCAAGTAGCTGAGATGTTGCACAACTAGATTGAGATTTAGAATAACTTTGTTGTCTAGTAATTCGAACAATAAATGTGAGCCACCTGTCCAAACAAATCTTGGACAGTCAACCCACTTACTTTGGCAGGTACACCTCAAATAAATTTGTCACATTTACAATCCGAAAAAGCAAATTGATAACTATCCGAATCACCACAACTAAGCAATTGGTCTGTAAGGAGATTGAACAACAATGTTTTCAAAAGAGAAATGCTTATTGTCAATATTTTTTCTATATTTTCTACATCTCATCTTACAAATCAACCATTAGATTTGTGAACTAATGTGCATTATGTTACGTAATATTTGTTTAAACAGCCCAAGTATTCACATTGGGTCTTGTTTCATATATAGACGAAGAATAACAAGATTACAATATTTGAAAGTTAAATTTACAATTAACTAATCTGTACTGTTAGAATTCAAGTTATCTAATTTGTACTATTTGAATTCAAACTGAGAATGATAGAACTTTTAGTTGTGCTAAGACTTTGAATGACTTGTGAGCTGTGGATAAGGATGTGTTCCAATATGCCCCCGCAATCGAGACGGAGGGACAAAGACGTTGAGATTGGTCGTTAGAAAATTGAACTGAGCTGCAACAAGAGGCTTGGTTAAGACATTGGCAATTTGATCTTTGCTGGAGAGGAACTTGACGATGAGACTTTTGGTTTCAACTCGATCCCGTACAAAGTGATAGTCAATGGCAATATGCTTGCTCCTTGTATGAAAGACTGGATTTGCCGACAAATAGGTAGCACCAATGTTATCACAGAATAATATTTGAGCAGTCGGAAGGAAAACACCTAACTCATTGAGGAGAGATTGAAGCCAACATAAGTTTGCAGCAGTGTTTGCCATGAATTTATACTTGAATTCTGTGGTTGAGTGAGACACTGTGGGTTACTTTTTGGAGCTCCATGAAAATAGATTAAAGCCAAGAAAAATACAGAAACCAGAAGTGGAACGTCTGTTATCCAGGCAACCTGCCCAATCCGCATTCGAAAAGGCAAATAGTTGATTTGATGAGCATTTTTTTATAAGAAGACCATGATCAATAGTGTGCTTCAAGTAGCGTAGTATTTGCTTGACAGCAGACCAGTGGGTGCCTTGTGGCTCATTCATGAACTAAGATACCTTACTGGCAGCAAAGGCAATGCTAGGTCTTGTGATGGACAAGTACTACAAGGCGCCAACTATACTCCGATAAAGAGTTGCATCATCAAACTTTACACCATCAAATTTGCTGAGAGTGGCAGAGGATGACATGGGAGATGTAATAGCTTTTGCTAGTGACATGTTGGCAGGTTTAAGAATATCAAAAATATACCTTTGCTGACAGGGGTGAATTCCAACAGTAGACCGAAAGACCTTCACCCCTAAGAAGAAGTTCAACTTTCCAAGATCCTTGATTGGAAATTCTGTATAGAGCTGTTGAATGAGACTGTTAATTGCAGTGGGAGAAAAGCCTGTGAGAATAATGTCGTCAACGTACACAAGAACAAAAAGTCAAACACTGCCTTCAGAAAAAATGAATAATGAACTGTCAGACTGAGATCCATGAAAACCAAGATCAAGAAGCTTAGAGCTGAGACATTGAAACCATGCTCTAAGAGCTTGCTTTAATCCATAGATAGGTTTCTTGAGATGACAAACAACAAAGGGTGCATTAACATCAATAAATCCAGGAGCTTGGACCATGAATATAGATTCTTGAAGAAAGTCATGGAGAAATGCATTACTCATATTAATCTGTTTAATCCAAGTGAAAGGACAGTTCTAATAGTTATTGGCTTAACTACTGGACTGTAGGTGTCTCCAAAATCAATACCCAGTTGCTGATGAAAGCCTTTGTTAACAAGGCGAGCTTTATATCTTTCAATACTATCATCAGCCTTTCTCTTGAGATGAAAGACCCATTTTGCTCCAACAAAATTCATAGAGGGGTTGTAAGGAACTAAATCCCATGTCCCATTTTTTTATGAAAGCATTGAACTCTTCTGTCATTGCAGTATGCCATTCTTGGTGTTTGGAGGTAGAGGTGAAGCATGTGGGTTCTGTATCATGGGTAGTGAGAGAGGTATTTAAGGCATGAGGTAGAGGATATGAAATGCTACCATCTGTTGGAAATTTTGGTTGATGGATATTGTTTTGAGAATGAGTGACCATGCTCTGGGTTCAAAGGGGAGCTATGGGAGATATCACGGGTGGGAAAGTCATGGATGCAACCAATGGGAGAAGGAGCACAGGTCTGGCAGCTTGGGTGTCATTTTCTGTAGTGTGGGTAGAGTCACAGGTGTTAGGTTGTTCAGTAGATGATGCAGGAGGCAATGATTCAGTTGTGTCAGGAGTGATTTGAGATTGGGACGCGTGGACTGTGGAGAGATGAAATAGGATGAGACATGGTTCTTGGAGATATGGGCTGGTGCGTGAGAGACTTGTGCAAAGGAGAGGAATCTTGAAGTGAAAGAGACCTTTTAGATGTTGACTTGCTTTGCAAAGGGGACACTTGTGTATGTGTAAGAAAGTGAGACACAAAAAAAAAAAAAAATTCAGATAATGGAGAGGAATTTTGAGTGAAGGACCGTGTAGATAGTGACTTGCTTGGCAAATGAGTGATTTGTAGGACGCGGGTTTGTTGGGAGATGACACATTAGGAGACAAAATAGGCTTAGATAATGGAGGGAAATCTTGAAGTGAAAGAGACCTTTGAGAGGATGACTTATTGTGCAAAGGGGACCATGTATGTGGAAGCCTATTGTGAAAAGAAGATGACCGTGTGCTGTGCAACAAGGGAGACCGTGTATGTGAAGACTTGTTGTGCAAATGAGAGACTCGTCGAGAACCATTGTGCAAAGAGAATACTCATGGGAGTGAAGAGGGAATTTCGAATGAGCATGGGACCGGTTTGGGTCGAGATAAGGATGAGGAAAAATTTTGAAATGGAAAGACTGACTCGTTGAAGATAACACACCTGGCAAGAAAGATTTCTCCAGTGAGAATATCAAGGCATTTATAACCAGTATGGGGTTTGCTATATCCCAAGAACACACACGATTTGGATCGGAAAGAAAATTTGTTTGTGTTATACGGTCTTAAGTAGGGAAAACACTCATATCCAAAAGTGTTGAGAAATTTATAATCTAGAATATCACCAAATAATAATTCAAATGGTGATTTTTGTTTATTGATGGATGAAGGCAAATGATTAATTAGAAAAGTGGTAGTGTCCAAAGCTTCATCCCATAATTGAAATGGGACTTTGGAGTGAGAAAGAAGAGTTAAGCCGGTATCAACAATATGGCGATGTTTGCGTTCCATACTCCCATTTTGATGATGGGTGTAAGGACATGTTTGCCTATGGTTGATACCTACAGAGCTGAAATAACGTTGTAGGGGAATAAATTCTCCTCCTCCATTGATTTGGACTGATTTAATGGGGAGATTAAAAAACATTTCTACTAAAGTTCAAAATGTGACAAATGTGGAAAATACATAAGATTTAGAAGTTAATGGAAAAAACCAAGAGTAACGAGTAAAATCCTCAACAATGCATAAATAATAGCGTTTATTATTCTTTGAAAGAATTAGAGCAGGGCCCTATACATCAAGAAATAACAAACTTAAAGGAGCAACAGAAACTGAGGGTGATGACACAAAATGTAAACGGTGCATTTTGCATTGCTGACAAGCGAGACACACTTGTGAAGGCTTATTTAATAAAGCTGGAAGGCAATGTTTGGACATAACATTGGAGACAATTTGGAGAGCAGGATGTCCAAGTCGACGATCCCAGGAATCAATCGAGACATGCTGAAGGAGACTTAAAACGAGACAAAGTGGAAGAAGATGGCCAGATGTAAAGACCACCTTTTCTCGGGCCGTGCAGTAGCAAACGCCGGGTGCATAGATCCTTAACACGAGAATCAAACGGATGAAACACAATGAACACATTATTATCACGAGTGAATTGATTTATTGAGATTAATTTTTTCTGAATGGCAGGAACATGCAACAAAGATTTTAGAGAAAATTGTTTGTGTGCAAAAGGTAATGAAGCTAAACCATTGTGTAGAATATCCAAACCTTGATCATTTCCGACACGAATCTGTTCATTGCCTGCATATTCCTCTGCTGTGATATTTAGATTGGTGAGGTCATTGGTCAGGTATAGTGACCCAAATAAATTAACTAAGCTTAGGTAGCTTAGTTAGAGGGTTAATTTGGGTTTTGGATCACTAAGGACTGCTAGAGGGGTATTTTTGGGGATTTGGACTTTCGGCTATGGTTGCCGAACGTACGCTCTTGTCTGTAGAAGAGGACGTAGCAGGGGGACCACCGTACGTACGCATGCAATAGTACACGAACGTATGCTGGGGACCACACGGATGTACACTACTTTTGAAATACCCCTTGGATAATACCTGGACATATGCTACAACTAGGGCTGAGCAGATTCACCGAGTTCCGAGTGCCGACCAAGTTCTAACCGAGACCGACCGGCACTGACAAGAAGACGAATGGTAGGTAGTGGGGATTTTCTTCTTCCGACATTTTTCGGTCGGCAGGCGGAAACGTTTTTTGGGAAAGTCAATTTTCGCCATATCTGACCCGACTTCTACCGACATTCAAAACGACGTCGTTTTGAGTAGTATATATATATCTCTCTCTTTCTCTCTCTCTCTCTCTCTCTCTCTTTTGCTCAGCCCTAACCCATTTCCCCCAACCCTAGCGCCGCAGCTTAGAGTCTCAAACCTCACTCTCCTCTCATCTCTTCCTCTCCTCTCTACCTCTTACTCACACTCTCACTCGCAATCGTAATTGCACAAGCATAGCCATCGAAGGTCGCTATCTTGGGTCCCCAATGAGGCGACGTTGGTCGTCGTCTCAATTCTCCACTTCTCCCAATGAAAATGAGGTTTTTTTTTTTTTTTTTGTAAGAATCGATTTATAATATCTTTGTGAGTCTGTGACTTTGATTTATAAATTGTAGCTGATTATTCATCTCTTTTTTCACAGCCCATCGAAGGTCGAACTCTCCTTTCTGTCCTCGAAGACGGTTGTTTGCTCCTAACGTGAATGAGGTACCATTCGTCACTCTGTTTTATTGTTTGATGATTCGATTTTATATGTATGTGATTGATTAGTCTGTTTTATATTGTTTGATGAGTCTAATTTGTCATAATTGTAGCTGATTTTTAGGGTTCTTTGGTGGGTTTGTGGGGTTCTGCGCTGTAGTGATCTGAGTAGTTTTGTGGGGTTTTTGGGTGCTAAGTAACTATTCTTCGGTGGGTTTGTGGGGTTCATTTTGTTGGTGCACTTTGGGGTTTTTTCTTGGACAATTTACTTGTACATTTTGTTTGATGATTCGATTTTACAATTTACTTACAGTTTGCTTTGATCTAAGTAACTGTTATGTTAGCACTAATTATATGAATCACTCACAGATGGATTCTCATGCTGCCACTTCTGTGAAAGTTTCACCTGCTTCTGCAAAGTCTGTTGTTGCTACTTCTGCAAAATCTTCATTTGCTGCTGCTATTGAAAAGTCTTCACCTACTGCTATTGCGGTGGTAATTTTACCCATACCTTCACTGACTACATCATATGGTGCTTTTCATATTCCATCTCTTGATATTCCAATTACTTCCATGGAAGTTGAAGAAGTTGAATATGGGTCTGGGGATGTTTATAGAAGTAGTAGTGTAAGGGATGCTAGTTCTCTAGGAACTGGAAAGGAGTCATAGGGGTCGTCCACCACAACCTAGGAAACCAAAAAATATGTCCAAACTATCTTCAGCATGAGAACATTTCACTAGGGATGAGAGTTCTTCCCAAGATAACCCTATAGTCCATTGTAATTATTGTGGGACTACTTACAAGTGTCACCCTGAAATTAATGGGACCTCCTTCATGCTTTACCATGTCAATTTATGCCCAAAGTATAAGATCCATAAGACTAGACAAGATAAGAGTCAGCAAATGTTTACCTTTGAGGCTAAGAAGGGAGGGTAATATGTTGATGATTGCAAAGTGTGATAAGAAAAAAATAAGGACAGCACTTACTGAAATGGTTATTGAGGATGAGTTGCCTTTTATGTTTGTGGATGGAAATGGGTTTAAGAAGTTTATGAAGGTAGTTGAGCCTCGCTTCAACATTCCTTCTCGTTGTACAACGATGAAGGATTGTGTGAAAATGTATTTAAGGACTAAGAATGATTTGAAGCATATGTCTATGACAACTAATCAAAGGGTTTGCTAGACCACCGACACATGGACTTCTATTCAAAATATGAATTATATGTGTGTGACTGCACATTTTATTGACCATAAATGGACATTGCATAGAAGATTGTTGTCATTCCGTCAAGTGTTAGATCATAAGGGCATCACAATTGGGAGGACATTAGAGGAGTGTTTAGTAGAATGGGGCATTAGTAGGCTTTTGACAATTACGGTTGACAATGCTTACGCCAATAATAAGGCACTGGATTGGTTGAAACAACGAACAATGTACGATGACGACACTATTTCTTTTAATGAATTTCTTCACATGAGATGTAGTGCCCATATTCTTAATCTAATTGTGCAAAGGGGTTTAAAAGATGCTCATGACTCAATTGAGAGGGTCCGAAATGTGGTTAGGTATGTGAAGTCCTCCCCCAAAAGACTAGAAAGGTTTAAGTCTTGTGCAGATAGACAAAAGGTTGCTTGTTAGGCCTCCTTGGTTCTTGATGTTCCCACTAGATGGAACTCAACCTATTCCATGTTGGAAGTAGTAGAGAAGTATAAACGGGCGTTTAAGCTTTTGCAAGAGGAAGATGGACCTCTGATGCGTCATTTAAATTGAATTGTTGGAGGAAGAAAGGGGTTGGAGCCTCCCAAGGAGGATGATTGGAACAATGTTCATCACTTTGTACAATTTTTGAAGGTCTTTTATGATGTCACTATGAAAATTTTTGGTTCATTGTATTCAACTGCAAACTTGTTTTTCCAACAACTTTGTAGTGTTTATAGGCAAGTGCTAAATTATGCTGGAAGTCCTGATCCTTTGGTGAATGCTATGGCTAGGCAGATGAAAGTAAGATATGACAAATATTGGGGGAACTTTGAGAAAATAAATCGGTTGTTATTTGTGGCAATTGTTCTTGATCCTTGGTACAAGCTGGTTGCTTTTGAATATTGGTGTCAAACGAACCTTTCACATGAGATGGCGAAAAATCTTGTAGATAAATTGAAGGAGGACATAAATAATATATTTGACCAATATATGGGCACTAGGGGAAATGTGCCAATGATGAGTGTTGATGAGGTACAAAGTCGAAAGGCTCCACATTATCATGGTTCAACATCATCCGAGTGCCTAGACGATGACCCTTTCTTGAGTGAGTTTCATTCATTCCGAGCATCAAGAAATTTGATGGATTGTAAAACTGAGATAGAGCAATATTATTTGGAGGATGTTGAATCACCAAGTACAACCTTTGATATTTTGAATTGGTGGAAAGTTAATTCAACAAAGTTTCCGATCCTCTCCGAGGTAGCGCGGGATGTGTTGGCCATTCCAGTTACCACAGTTGCCTCAGAATTGGTATTTAGCATCGGAGGTCGTATGCTTGATCTATTTAGGAGTTCTTTGGCTCCAAAAACAGTTGAGGCACTTGTATGTACTCAAAATTGGTTGAGATCTTCTCCCGTTAGTTTGCGTAACACATTCTTGTCTAAGGTTGATGATAACGAGAACTACAAGCTGGATTTAGGTATTAATATTTCCTATTTACTATCAAATATACTTAATTGGTTCTTTCATTGAATAATTTAATTGTTTCCAATTCCATTTTCTAAGTTTTCTAATTTTTTTTTCTTGTTTTTCTTGTGGTAGAAATTATGTCCAATATTATTAACGTTGACGAGGCCGATTAAGGATTGAGGCTTTCTCACATTGTGTTTTTTTGTTGGTTTTATTGACTTTCTTAGTTGGTTTAATTAATTGGTTATTTACTTGTTGGCATCATATTTGAATTAACCTTATAATTTTTTTTTCTTTGCCTTTTGAAGGTTAATTGGCTGCTGTTAGGGCTGTTGCTGACTTGTTTGGGAAGCTTGGGACTAATTATGATCTTTTGAAAAGACTAGTGTTTTGAGACTATTTTGTAAAATTAGTTTATGTGTTGGTTTACTTTAGAATTTAGACTACTTAGTTGTTTAACTTGTTTATGAGTTTATGTTTTGAACTGTTCATATTTGTGTTTGTATGCTTGCTTGATTGCTTGATTGTTTGATTGTTTGATTGCTTGATTGCTTGATTGTTTGATTGACTATTTGATTATTTGATTATTTCATTGATGCTATAATGACTAGAACTGTTGGGGAATTTTTTTGCTTATTATGTAATATTATGTATATATATGTTTGCTGGTTATTTGGTATTTGTTTGGCTTATTATGTTTATGTTTGATTGTTCTATTATTTGATTTATAGATTGAAAAGTATTGGATGTTTTAACAAATCTTTTTGTATAGAGGAAAAATCATTTTTGCACAATCCTATCAAATTTAAGTTTTGTTATATAATTGAAATTTTACTTGTAAAAAAAAATTTGAAAGCTTTGATTTTTTTTTTTTTTTTTATCAAAGTAAACTGGCCAGAGGCTAATACCCAGAAAAAATAACAAAATTTAAAACTTTGACAAAGTTTTATTAGCAAACAATGGTAAAATTGAAAGCCCATCAAATTTTTAACCGCAAAAAATTATAAAATTCAAAGCCAATCAAAGTTTTAACCTAAAAATCAGAAAATTTGGCCCAAAACTGGATATGTCCAGTAGGCCCAACACAAAAACTAGGCCCAGCCCAAACTGAGAATTACCGACCGACACCGATTGACTTTGTCGGTAACTGTCGGTTTCGGTAAAATTTTCAGTTGGTAAAAATTGGTTAATTAACCGATTTTACCAACTTTGTTGAGGCGGAATGCGGAAGTTAAAATTTTCTACCGTAACCGATTTTACCGACCGATACTCAGACCTAGTTACAGCCTTTGAACCGCTGTGTAAATAGTACCAAATGTACACCCCAATAGTACCTGGACGCCCGCTACTTTTAGAGAAGTTGGTAGCACCATTTGCTATAAATACCCCTTAACGTTTCACATGCCCATTTACGCCCCAGGCTCTGAGAAGATCCTCTTATGAGTGTGTTCTTGTGAGTTTTGTGTGTTTCGTGGAGAAGGATGAGTGATTCTTGAGGCTTGGCTTCAAGGAGGTAACTTTATGATAAGGGTGGCAAAATAGGTACTTGACACGACCCGATTACGACCCGCGGCTACCAATTACACAATTAGCCTATACACAAACACACGACCCGTTGTACCCATTTAAAATAACTGGGTCTAATCGGGTAGACGCGACCCGACCCGACCCATTAAAAACCCTAAACTCTAAAATTAAAAAAAAATAAAATAAAATAAATTGGTAATAATAATACATCAATACAGTCAATGCAAGAAATTGAGTTCCAAGATATTAAAGGCTTTAATAAAGGATAAGAAACAACAACTAAAAAAAAAATGAAAAGTGACCGTAATTGTACTCCAAAAGAAATTACTAAACTCATGATTTCACCTAAACTTAAAACAAGCAAGCATATTGACTAAGTTCATTTATTAATATAATTTTTAGTATAAAGAAATTTAATTTTGCTCAAATTACATTCTACTAAAAAAGAATTATGTGTATTTAAACACAAAATATGATATCTATTGAAATTAAATGTCTTATAACATAGATGAATTTTGCAAATCATTTGAAAAAAAAAAATTAAGGGCAAAAAGCAAGAAGAATGTTTTTAAATTAAAATCATTTAATTAAATATTTAAATACAAAAAAGGCCCTACTTAAGTTTGTTGTCTTAGGCCACAAAATCTATTAAGTCGGACCTACTCAAGGGGTTGGCTTGGTTAGCAGTAAGCCACTTGGCCCTCATCGATACCTCATAAAGCATAAAGTCTAAGTAGGGACAAAACTAAAATTTTTATTTCAAAATGATCAAAATATGAATGAGGGGTAAAATGTGTCAACATTTCCATCATAGCAATAAAGAAAAAGATAATAATAATAAAAAAAGCTAATAAAAACAAAGTAATAAAGAAAAAAAAGAAACAAAACTCAAAACTACATCATCATTAGATTCATAATTCATTACAAATTAGGTTCCCATGAGCCAATGGCTATTATGCCACTTCACTTGAAGTCTTGAAGGATCCATGAAGGCATCCATGATCCACCCATGTAATCAAAGTCCAAAGATATGAATTATGAAACACTACAACTATGATCATTTTAAGAAATATAAATAGATTGTGCTTCAGATGAATTTAGAATGTCAAGGAAATTGAATTAACATCAGTTGTCAAAACCTCATCTTCTTTGTCATCCAAGTCCAACTTCATTTGTGTGAGTTCTATATCAAAAAATAAGAAAAATTAGTGTTATTTTATTATAGTATAGTAAAAAAATAATACAAGTAAACGAAGAAATTAAATATGAAAATAACTAATATTACCTTCATCTCCATATAACCAATCTCTAGTGCAAACTAATGCATCAACAATATCAAGCTTGAGTGAGCTCATATATTGATCAGTCACATGTCCACCAGTGCTAAAAGTGGATTCCGAAGCAACAGTAAACATCACGAGCCATAGCAGCTACTTCAAGATAGCGAAATTGATTTCTTTTCCAAAATGAAAGGATGTCAAATGTATCATCCAAATCCACAGACCTAGGTTCCTCCAAATAAATGTCCAATTGATTCTTTTGGAAATTAATATCATCTCTAACAAATACTAAATAGTCCTACATGAAACAAAGATAATATATATATATATACTAAGTTACTAATAAGATAAGAAATTAATGATATTATTCACCTTTTGCCAAGATAGTTTTGCTCGAGGTACTTGGGATCGCCGAACAATTATGGAGCTTGAACTTGAAGTATTAGAACAAGTACTATATTTCATAAAAAAGTTCTTTATTTTCTCACGAACATTCTCGAACTGTATAGAATCCATAACTCCATAGATCTTCGTATAGTAATAATTTACAAGGTGAAGCTTGTAACGAGGATCTAAGATAACTGCTATGGCCAATACTTCATTGAATTTTAACCAATATTTCTCAAATTTAAAGATCATTTGAGTTGCCATTAATCTCTTATGCTCATCTTCACTCACAAGGTCTTCCTTCAAGGATACATAAATTATGGCAACTATGGGAAAGTATAAGTTGATAGTGGGATACTTAGTACCAGAAAAAACACTTGTAGCTTTATAAAAGCAAGCTAAGAAACTACTGATATCACCCACCTTTTCCCACTCAAGTGCAGTAGGACAATGCGGCTTATAGTTTGAATCAGTCATCTCTAAATAATTAAAAGCACTCCGATAGTGAATAGCACTCTCAAGCATAAGATAGGTATAATTCCATCTGGTTGGCACATCTTGTTTTAACCCCTTATGACTGTCCAATGACATTTGATTTACAGCATGAAGAAATTTTTGTTTTCGAACTTGTGATCCCTTAACATACTTCACGTTATTTCGAACCTTTTCAATAGCATCATCAATTTCTTTTAATCCATCTTGCACTATCAATTTAAGAATATGGGCACAACAATGCATATGAAAAAACTCACATTCACAAAGAAGGGCTTTCTTAATGTTCTGTATTTGCTTTAATAACTCAACATAACGATCATTGGCAGAAGTATTGTCCAATGTTATAGTGAAAATCTTGTTTTCAATCCCTCACTCTTGTAGCAAATCATATATCTTTTCTTTCAAAGATACATCATTATGTTGTGGGGGCATAAATGAAAAGTTTAACACCATTTTAGTTAATACCCAATCTTTGTTAATAAAATGTGCAGTAAGACACATATACCCATCAGTTGTGAAAGAAGTCCACATATCAGATGTTAAACAAATCCTCTCAGGACAAACATGCAACATAGATTTAATTCTTTCTTTCTCCCTCAGATGCATCTTAACCAAATCTGCCTTAGTAGTATTTCTAGATATAGATGGTACATCACCACGTAAGTACTGATGTAATTGTCTTACACTATCATATTCAACAAATGAAAAAGGCAAATCATGCTTAATAATCAAAGTAACCAACAATTCTCTATATATTTTGGGATCAAATTTAAAGTCACTTACTGACAAAGATCCTGCTTTCCCAATTCAGAGCATTTGCCCAACATCACGAGTGTTTGCCCCCCCCCCGCAAACTTGAATATGCTTTCTCAAATTTTCAATTCCATATGAACTTCGAGCCTTGTATTTATTACCACATGTCTTGCATTTTGCCCATACCTTCGGGTCATTTGGATCAGTATTAGAAACAATATCATAAAATTGCCAAACAGTTGAGGTCTTCATCCGCTTCTTTTCTTTTTTCTTACTCCTAGTCCCCACAGAAACAGAGTCATCTTGTAGTGAATGCAATTCAACCACATCGTCGTCAATTCGAATGTATTTTCAACAAGTTCTTCAATATTCATCTATACACATAATCATTAGTTAAAGTATATGACTATATGCTATATAACTATAAATTTAATATTTAAGAATAAATTAAAATTTAATTGATCATTCTAGCAGAATAACCAACCCAAACCAAATAGATTCTCTAGTTCTAACATAAATGATTTGAGCCCCAAAAAAGTAAAAACAAAACAGTAATAAAGGAATGACAGAATCTATGTATCTGGTTTTCCTATTTAAAACCAAATAGATCCTCTAGCTCTATCCATATGTTTTTCTATTGTTTTACACCTATATGTGACATGCCCTAAGCCTAAGGGGTTTGATGCTGTTTATGGAAATCATTTTCCTAAAACTAAAAGTATATAATGGAAAGAATCAACTTTAATTTAGATGGTGCATAAATTGAAGAAAATGGTTTTTCTACTCTGAATCTTTCTGATCCTACCAATTCCTCTGTATGCCCACTTATGCAAACAATCCAAAGCCATATATAGCTAAGTGAAATAAAATTCTAAAGCTTAATTAACAAAGCTTGTCCAATCTATAAAATGATAATTATAGATTCTTCTACCACTACAAAAAAAAGGCCATTTTTTGACGTGGCAAACAGTACCATTTTTTTGCCACGTCAGTAAATGTTGACGTGCCAAAACTGGCACGTCAACAAATTTTTTTTTTGACGTGTTGAATTTGACACGTCAATATTTATTGACGTGTTACATTCAACACGTCAGTATTTCCTAACGTGTCAATATTTGACACGTCAGGAAATTTAAATTCAAATTTTTTTTTTTTAATATATCAGGTTTCTGGCGTGCTAAAAATGGCACATCAGAAATTTCTGACGTGCCATTTTTAGCACTTCAGCAATCTATAAAAAATATGTTTATATTATATATATCTCAATTTTTTTTTACAGCTTCGTGCTGAAACTAGCACGTCAGAAATTTCTGACGTGCTAGTTTCAGCACGT
>NC_081550.1:16581902-16639073 GCF_901000735.1 Corylus avellana | reverse complement strand
TAAAATAAAAAGAAACTGACGTGCCATATTGTTTATATATATATATATATATATATTATATGTTTCAGAAATAAATAAATAAATAAATATTTTTTTATATTAGGTTTATTTATATTATATATATTCACCTTTTTATTTTATTTTATTTTTTTATGTTAGATTCCTGACGTGCTAATGTTAGCACGTTAGAAACCTGATATCAAAAAACAAGCGGGATTTTCAACTTTTTCCCTCTTTATCCCTATCTTCTTTCCCTCTTCTTTTCCCTTTATAATTCTATTATATATTCATCTTCTTTAATCCCTTTTCTTTTATTTCCAAACTCAGCTCTCTCTCTCCTCTCTCAATCTCCCTAGCCTCTTCTCTCTGTACATCCGGCCACCAGCTCCTCTAGAGGGAAGAAGAAAAGGAGAAAAATAAGATCGAGGAAGAAGAAGAAAAAGAAAAAAATGGGAGAAGATCAGAAGATCCAGAGAAGCAGCAGAAAAGAAAAGAAAAAAAAAAAAAAAAAAGAAGGAGAAGAGATCGAAGTAGCAGAAGAAAAAAAAAAAAAAAAAGGGAGAAGAGAAGAGGATCGAAGAAGAGAGGTTTTTGATTTGAAGAAGCTCTGATTTGGTTTATTTTGATTTGATTTGAGAGATTTTTGATTTTTGATTTGAAGAGAAGAAGATCGAAAGGTTTATTTTTTGATTTGGGTTTTTGATTTTTTATTGATTTTTTGGGTTTGGGTTTTTGAAAATGAAGGAAAGAAGAGAGAAAAGAGAGTGAAAATGGAGGAAAGAAGAGAGAGAGAGTGTGTGAAAATGGAGGAAGGAAAAGATCAGGGAGAGCTGGGGGAGAAGACGAACTGTTCCAGAATTAAAAAAATATTTTTAATTAAAAAAAAATCCAGAAAAAAATTTAAAAAAGAAAAATTATTATTTTTTAATAATTTTAAATTTGCTGACGTGTCAAAAGATGGCACGTCAGGAATTCCTGACGTATTAAAAATCACACGTCAGGAATTCTTGACGTGTCAAAAAATGGCGCGTCAGGAATTCCTGACGTGTCATTTTTTGACACGTCAGAAAATTCCTGATGGCACGTCAAAAAATTTCCTAACGTGTGAAAAATGACACGTTAGGAATTTCTGACGTGTCATTTTTTGACACGTTAGGAATAATTTTTGACGTGTTAAATCCAACACGTCAGTATTTTCTGACGTGTTGGATCTAACAAGTCAGGAATTTCTGACACCCACATTCTTCACGACTGAAACACGTCAGGATTGCCCCGTCATGAGGGTTTACTGACGTGTCAGACAACTTGACACGTCAGTAAACCTATGTCAATAAAAAATCCTTTTTTTGTAGTGATATACCTATGTAATATGGTAAAAGAGCAACTTCTCTTCTGCTTCTTAAGCTTCAGATTTTTCAGATTTCTCACACGTATAATTTTTAAATACTGATTTAGAATCAAGCCAATGAAAAATAAATACAACTTAGCTGGGTTTAGCATAAATAAAAAATTTCAAGGGTCAAAATCCTCCATGACTGGTAATTGACTTATTATATATGTTAACACTATTTTCATAAATACTAATAATGCCTATATGTAATATGTTGGACATAAATTTGTCAAAATAGAATTGTGCAAGTACCAATTGGCACACATTGAAAAACAGATATAATTGGCCCCATTATATTGTATGAAATCAGGGAAATACCAAAATACACAAATAGATTCACAGAATATGAATATATGATACCCAAAATCAGAGTCCAGAGATAGAGAGAGTAAGAGACATACCGCCATACCAGAGATAGAGAGGCGTGGCTGACGGCAAGGAGGCATGGTTGACGGCGATGATGAGGATGCCTTGCTAACGGCGACGGCGAGGAGCAAGAGAGAGAGAGAGCCAAGACTTGAGAGGGAGACAGAGGGAGAGTGAGAGACCGAGACTTGAGAGAGCAGAGAGGCAGAGGCGTAGTTTAGGTTTACTGCCTTATCCTTTAGAAACAAAAAAAAAAAAAAAAAAAAAAAACCGGGTCTAGCGGGTCGACCCGCCAAACACGAAATTACCGGGTCTTAATCGAGTAGACCTGATTACGACCCAAACCCAATAAGGCTAAACCTAATACCCGTTTTTTCGTGTTGGGTTCGCAGGTTGTGTCAAAATTGCCAGCTCTATTTTATGAGCCATACTTGTTGCTAGGTTGTTTCTCTTTTACATGATTAGCTTAGTTGTTGGTTTATAACTTTAAGCTAGGTTATGCCTTTCATCTTGATTAAATTTTAGTTTAGAATTTCATTATGGTCAAACGTGTTTTGTATTGCATGGAGACGTTATTTTGAGATAGATAGTCTTAGAAAGCCTTTTAGTAGCCTTAGAAATCGATTTGGGAGGATAGGAGGACGAATGGACAAAATGAGGTTCTACTTGAAATCCTTTGGAGCGGACGTATGGTCTCTAGCTTGGACGTATGGTCTTTAGCTCAGACGTACAGTCTGAAGCATTCCAGGGAACATTGTTTTGGTCAGCTGTCCGATAGCAATAGTTTTTCTTGTTATAGAGTTGTTTTAGTGGAATTAAGATCAATAGAAGGTTTTCTACAAATTTGGAGAACCCAGAACGTTTGGAAGAATATTGGGAGAATTTATATGACCCAGGTGAGTTTTAACTCACATAATGCTCGTTGTTATTTTTCATGGCTGCACGACTATTTTGTGTACCAAAACATGTATATTCGCAACTCTCATAATTTACATTTGTTGCACATGAACTCTAGCATTTTTGAGAAAAACGTTGTGCTGAATATGTTAGCAAAGTGAGACTTGTAAAAGCATGCATGTAAAATACAAACAAGATAAATTGCATTGTACGACATGGTACATCGGTACGTGTGGTATAATGGTCATGGGCTTACTATACATGTTAATTTTATGGTCAAATGTGTGTGTGTTATATGGGCCTTGGATTCAATGGTTGTTTCACTACCGGCTCAGCCTTAATGGGCGGTCACTACAGGATGGACATCATTAGCAATATAGGCTACCCGAGGTCTGACTCAGTCGTGCCGCTAGTGTTATGTACAGTAGCATACAATGGTTGGGGCACCGGCATTATCTTACAGGTCACTCGGGACAGCGCCAACCCTGCTGAGTAGGTGTAATATTTCGGGTAGACCATACTATTAAACTATGACTGTTACTCTATATCATATGCATATATCATATATCTATATCACACCTATGGAAAACTGTCATGATGGAACTGTTGCATACTTTATAAAAATTAGAGTTCATTACAAAAACTGGCATTGGCAATATATGCATTAACATTCACTAAGTCTTTAGACTTGCCCCTTTATTTTATGTTTTCTCCCTCCATTACGAATAATTGTGCAGTTTAGCTAGCTTAGATAAAGATGCTTTCGGAGCAGACATGGGTGATTTTGCAGGACCTGATTCGAGTCATTTTTGAGGATATGGACTCTGTTATGTTGAAATCCGTGTGGGATGACGGAGGAACCACCCGAGCAGATATAATGGAGATTCTTATCTCATTAGCCTTATTTAAACTTAAGATTTGATCTGTTGATCTTTTGTTAAGACAATTATGTTATGGGTGATTGCGCAGGAGTAGACATGGGTGATTGTGCAGGACCTGATTCGAGTCATTTTTGAGATATGGACTCTGTTAGGTTGAAGTCCATGTGGGATGACGGAGGAACCACCCAAGCAGATATAATGGAGATTCTTATCTCATTAGCCTTACTTAAACTTAGGATTTGATCTGTTGATCTTTTGTTAAGACAATTATGTTATGGGTTGTAACCTTATTTGATGACGGTCTGATGAACGGTACATTTGATGATTATCTTTAAATTATGAGGTATTTTGTTTACTCTGGTGTATGAATGTGTGGTTGTCTATGTAATGCTCTTTATTCCTATAGTTTAGAAAGTCTTCCGCTGAGGTCTGTCATCTATGAGAGGTTGAAATTGCTAAGTTTTGTCTCGTGAGGGATAGGGTTGGGAGACGAATTATGGGATCAATTACTAGTTAATTGACTTGCCCATCGGGGTTGTTACATCAGGTGATGTGTAGAAGCCGTGTCAAGGTACCAGTTCATATCCGATAAGGATTGATTGACAATGAGAAAGGTTGCAGGGGAAGAAGGCACCTGGTAAGCATGGTCAAATCTGTTGTAGCACTTAGTTGCAGTGTGACCAATTCGGAGACATAATTGGCATGTGGGTCTGTTGGAAGAGCCAATAGGTGAAGAGGAGGGACCACGGCCACGGCCCCTGCCATAGCCACGTCCACTTGAGGGACCATTTGAGAATTGGTGTTGAGGCTTGCCATGTGAGGTGATGTGGTGTTGAGCAACATGGATGGAGGAATTTGTCAGATCTGGAATTGTATTGTTCATTTCAGGTCGTTGCTCAAGCGTTAGCAAATGAGCATAAAGGTCTTTCAAAGAAATAGGCTCTAGACTGGTTGTGAGAGAAGCAACCAATGAATCAAATTCAACCGAGAGTCCTCCAATTATGTAACATACCGGCGTTGAATCCTTAACAAGTTCTTCAACAACTGCTAATAGATTGGACAAGCGTTGGGCTTGCATGAAGTAGTCAGCCACAGAGAAGCTGCCTTTCTTCATTGTGGTCAAGCGAAGGCGAGTTTGCATGATACGAGCTTTGGCTTCTGAAGCAAACATTTTTTCCAAGATTAACCACACTGCACGTGAGGTTTTGATTTACACAACATGGAATAAAACATCTTCTGTGAGGGTAGAAATGAGTGCAGTGAGAACTATTTTGTCTTGGTGATACCAGGTTGAGTACTCTAGATTTTTGACCAAGATTGATGAAGTAGATTCAGTGGCGACGGAGTTAATGAATTTGGGAGGACATATAGATTCCCCAGCGACAAATTCATATAACTCATTTCCCTCAAGGTATGTGACAATTTGAGTGCGCCATATAGGATAATTATCCCGAGAAAGCTTGACTTGAATGTAGTAATGGAGAGAATGCAAGGTAGTAGGGGCTGCAGAGTTACCATCGGAGGTGGTGGAAGAATAAGCAGAAGTAGAAAAAGCCATGAGATCAGACGTATGTCAATGAGAGCTATGATTCCATATTATGTTACGTAATATTTGTTTAAACAGCCTAAGTATTCATGTTGGGTTGTGTTTCATATATAGATGAAGAGTAACAAAATTACAATATTTGAAAGTTAAATTTACAATTAACTAATATGTACTGTTTGAATTCAAGTTATCTAATTTGTACTATTTGAATTCAAACTGATAAGGATAGAACTTTCAGTTGTGCTAAGACTTTGAATGACTTGTGAGCTGTGGATAATGATGTGTTTCAATAATATGGACTCCACGCAAGTCAATGGTAGACTCCACAAATTTAATGGTTGATCTATTGAGTTTGTAAGATAATATAAAAAAAATATGAAAACATTATTGACACCAAACATTTCTCTTTTCAAAAACAAAATAATCTTAACGAAATTTTGATTTAAAATATATTGTGGGCCAAGGCAAGGATATCATAGCAGGCCCATCAGCCCCGTAAAATTTGGGCTTAAAGAGAGCAAAGCGCGGGTCCGTCACGTTTTCTCTCCCACGAACAGATTTTCTTTATCGCTTCTCAAATTTTCATTGAAAAAAAAGAATGGGTTAGGTTTTCATATTTGGCGGGAAAGCACAAGAAGGAGAGTGAGAGTGAGAGAAATGGCGAACATGGTAATCAGCGAGATGGGGCTGCCCAAGTGGATCGCCAACATATTCGCCGCTCGTAACATCATCACCGCCAAGGTAAACTACCAAATCTCAAACCTCCTCATTTCCTCTTAGCTTATTAACTGACACAGTTTCGAATTGTATTGTTAAAGAAAGAATTTATATTACTATTTTTTTTTAATTCATCTATTTTTTTTATTTTTAATTTCTGGTGTAAAGTTCAACGTGTTCATGGTCCTGATTGATGAATTTATAGTAAAGGTTATTACAGGTCTAATTTTTTCAGCCAAATTGGTAGGAAAAACAAAAGAATCAAAACAAATTGGCATTATTGGAAGCTGAATTCAGCTATAGTTTTGACTTTGCAATGAATTTGATGACAATGTTTCTAATAAGGTATGTGGATGAATTACATTTACGCTGTTTGCTTCAGGAAGCGTTGTCTTTAACTGAATTTGAGTTGATGGAGTTTTTGGATGTGGGGTTGGCAGAAGTAACATCTGCAGTAGCGCACATCAGTGAAATCGTGTGTCCACCATATCAAACAGTAAGCATAAAACCTTGGATTTTCGATTTATTTATAGTGGCAGGTCAGTTGGCTCAACTGTGCACTATATTTCTTTTATTGTCTTTAAAAAAGAAAAAAGAAAAATTGAGTTTCTCAGAGGTGCTGGATTTAGTTGTTTCTAGGCATTATCGCTGATGGAGCAGCGGGTTCAAAATGAGCACTTGGCCGGCCATCTTCCCACGCGTCTGAAAGGATTAGACGAAGCCTTATGCGGTGGAATACCATTTGGTGTTTTGACAGAGTTGGTTGGTCCAGCAGGAATTGGCAAAACACAAGTAATACTCTTTCATAAGTACCGTATTTACTCTCAATTTGGGTGTGGGTGTACCTGGGGATCTTATCATGATGTATGCATCTTTTTGAATCCATACATACTTTGTAGTTGGAATTTGAGTTTTACATCATATATCGTAGCAAGGGAAATCTCTATCAGATGACTATTGGGAGAAAGCCACACGTTCATGGGATGCTCAGATCTTAATACATAGAGGCATCTTTGACTTATAAGAGTATCCAATATCTTCTTCCACTATGACATGTCTACTTAATTAGCATAAAAGAACATCCTTTTTAACATATCTACATGACAATGATCATTTTAAATTTTATATCCTTTGTTAAAAACATCTTTCAAAGACAGTAAAGATTATTGGTTCCTCTTGAATTGCTGTGAGGAAAGGAAAAAGTCTGAAAATAATTTGGATCCTGGTGATGATGTAGTATATAATGACCTTTAATTTCACTGAGGATCCTGTCCTACAGTTAATTGATGGAAGAGAACCTGCATTGCCCCCTCAGTAGTTGTGATTTAAGGCTAGCTTGATTTTAGTTGAGCTATGGATGCTAGTGGTTCATCCCTTCAAGCTTAAGGTAAAACATATCAAAGCAATTATTTTGGGTCCCATGTTACACATTTCCATGCACACATCATGTTGGGAACAAGCTTCGGCAACTGATCATTCAATAATAATAACAATAATAATAATGATGAATATAATAAATTGCAGAGCCTTTACTAGCATTCAATTTCCTTTCCTTCTTTTAGCACCTGCTTACGATGAAAATAAATGATCAGTTTTGCTTAGGCAATTGAGAGTTTTTTTTGGCTATTTTGTGAAAAAATTCATCTTGGGGAAAAGCCATCTCTTATTTTACTCATTTGATAAGTGGGATGTTTCATTTGAGGGATACAATTTGAGCTTGCAGTCTGTGCATGACATAGTTAACTCTATAATCTTTTGTGGGAACTATCTAGCTTGGTTGGTTGAGTTTTCAGCTGTAGTTTTCTTGATCAAATTGCAGTTTTGCTTAAAGCTCTCTTTATTGGCTTCTCTACCTGCAAGTTATGGAGGCTTAGATGGTCGTGTAATATATATTGATGTAGAATCAAAATTTAGCTCAAGAAGGTACTTAACCACATCTTTAAGACATCACTCCTTTGAGGTGTATGTGTCTTCCTTACAAATTTTCAATAAGAAGATCAATAATTTCAAGTCACGAAATTTGCTTCTTTCAGGATGATAGAAATTGGAATGAAAAGTTTCCCGGAAATATTTCTCAAGAAAGGGATGGCGCAGGAGGCATGCTTGATTTTCACTAAATTCTTTCCCCTTCTTAATTTTCACTTCCTAGCATCACTTTGGTTAACTGGAGATTATATTTCTCTCTATATTCAGATGGGTGGTAGAATCCTTGTTTTGCATCCAACATCACTTTCTGAGTTCACAGAGAGGTAAGACTTTATTTTTCTAAGGCCTTAGAAAAGACAGATTATGACTGAAACTTCAGGGAGGATTGATTGGTGATAAGATGAGAATTCATATGGATTGCAAGTCATGCATGATGAATACCAGGATCTCTCCAGTTTGGAATGTTGATATGATTTGATTTCATGTGGATAAGGTGGGGGAGGAAAAAAAAGAAAGAAGATGAATGTTGCTGCCAGTGCTTTGAAATGAACGTTGGGTTTAAGAATGGAAAAATTAAGCAGTATTTCTGCAACTGTCTCAAACTAGTTAGGATTATGCTTGGGTGACCTGAGTATCGTTTTTCTCTTAAATACAACTGAAGCCTAATTGAAATGGCCCAAGAAGCCAGTAGTAGTATTGCTGCTCTACTGCATGTCTTCCAATTAACCTAATACATTCTGCAACTATACATTGTGATATTTTACATCATTAAGTCCTGACTTGATACATACTGCACCAAAGCCCCAGAAACAATGCCAAAAAAAAAAAACCTCTTTAAAATTCTCTACAATCTACAGAAAACATGCATATGTTGAGAGTTGTAACTGAACTTCCTGAGGGACTGCTATCAGTGGAGTTTTTGTGGAACAAAACTGCATCTGGGCAGTGCTATAAGTCTATATTTGCTTTTGAGGAACTGATGGACTTGCTAGAAATGTCTCAGGTTCACTGGGGGTCTCTGAGATCTGGTATCCTACCAGTTGAGGGTTAAGTTCTTACTCTTCTTCAGTTTTGCGCATTATTGCAATCCTTTTTTTCCCCAATATCTAACTTAAATGGTCTGAATGTACTATCTAGCAATTAGATGATACAAAATGGAAGGTGTGTTACTGTTTATCAAATATTGCATTTTTTACTTTCTATATACGTTTGTTGTCCTACATTCCCTGGTTACCGTATAGTCATTTATCCTAGCAACTTGCATTTTCTTATTAACTAATTAAAAGACCGCTGAAATTGATTGATGGATCATATGTTATTCATATTGTTACCAGTCTGCAACAAATCAAGGTTTCACTCCTCCAACATCAAGTGAAGTTGCTAGTCATTGATAGCATGGCTGCTCTTGTTTCAGGGTAAGAATTCTTTAGTAATCAACCACCTGGTTTTACTATGTGTTGCTCTTCAGCATTACTATTCTAATCAGCATTTCTTTCTCTGTTTTAGGATAAGAATTATTTTGCCTGTATCCTGCAATTTTTGCTTGTCCACTTCTAAGAGCATTCACATTGGTTTATGTATATTTTTTTGCAAAATGGCTAATCAAAACCCACTTTCTCTAGTTTAGCTAATGAGTTTTAAAAGACACCATACATCCAATTATCTTTTTATTTTTTTTTTAAATTTTTAAATTTTTAATTTTTTTTTTTATCTATATCATTTAAATTTAGTTTTTATTTTTTTTTTAATAAGGATTGTATTTTTCTTAAAGATCCTATTTTTCAACTTTTGGGAAAAAAGAGATGTGGAGAGAGAAATAGTAGGAGAAAATTTTGGAAAAAGAGAGATGTGGAAGAGAAATAGTAGGAGAAAATTTTGGGAAAAGAGAGATTTGGAGAGAGAAATAGTATATTAATGAGATGGATGTGTGAACGGTGCCCGCTACATGTGGTGGTGAATTGTTCACAAATGCAAAAAAAATGTATTTTGCATTTGAGATGCATAATCCAATGTAGAAGGTTTTTTAGTATTTTGCGTATCTATTTTAGATAAAAGTAAGAAATGGCTAAGCCATTGTGAGTGCTCTAAGCAATGTTATGCCTGACCAAACACCACTCCCCCATCCCCCCCCATTCCGTAGATTTATGAGTAACTTGTGTTCTCAAAGAAGGCTAGTTATGGAACTAGTATTGTTCATGCTAACACTTTAGCAAGCGGTAGCTTGTGTATTCCTTTAATATAAAAATAGATTAGCAAAATTTTCTCAGTTGATTGCATATGTGGAAGCTATAAGTGAGAGACAGTCATATTCTCATGTTCTAATGAAATTGTGTCCTATTTTTCTTCTTTGAAGGTTCTGGCGTTTTAAACTGATACACCCACAAACCAAAAAAGGCTATACATTGAGGCCATTTCATGATGAAATGTGCAAACATGTTTATGTCTTTAGATAATTGAAAGAACTGTCTCCATGTTAATTTTTGACAGAAGAACTTCTTTTCTCACATCACTAATATATCCATGATTTTGTTCTGAAAAGGTCATATGCTAGTTGTAATGTGTTCCCCTGCAACGTATCAGGGGTATCCAATTTTAATTTCCTTGGGGTTTGTGAATGCCATTGTCAAAATTCCCAGCATATGCCCCGTTGCACAGAAATGAAGGTGTTCATGCATGTGCTCCACTCTTCCACTTGGGTTGGCTTCATTCTTCCTTTTGCCCTCCGTCCTATTTTTTCAAATCTCTTCCATTGTTTCTATAGATATATTTGCAAAATATACAATGGTCATGCATCATGCATTATCGGGTTGGCTGTGATTAGTATATAATCAGTGGTCACTCTACATTGTTCAGGGAATATGAGCAGGGGGCGCCCAGGCAACATGCATTGGGTTGGCATGTTTCTTTCATTAAGTAAGAATCAAATTGTCTTAATTCCTATGTTACGGAACTTCTTTGCTATAGGTGATTGTCTTTTCTGCTTGAATGAAGCTTCTTTTTGTTTAATATCTAGGTCACTTGCTGAATTTTCACGAATTCCTATTGTGGTGACAAATCAAGTGAGATCTCAAAGCCGTGATGACGCATGCCAGTATTCTTTTCAAGGTTGGATGGCATAATCAAATTTCAAAAGTTCCTCCAGTGTATTACAAATATAGATTTTTTTGTGCAGTGCAAAGGTGGGATGATACCAAAGAGGATCGCACGAGATATGATTCTCATCTTGTTGCTGCTTTGGGAGTTCACTGGGCTCATGCTGTGACAATTCGACTTGTGCTTGAATCTAAATCAGGTTGGTACTACACGTGCTATTTTTGAAAAATCCTATGAGCTTGACCCGCCATTAAGTTGGAATCTACCTTTAATGTGCATGCTATTAGAATAAAATGTAAAAAAACAGACAGTCCAATGAGCCTGACCTGCCATTCAGTTTGTTTGATTGGAATGTATTGCTTCCTTATCTGCTGAAGATAGCATGTTTAATATAAGAGTGGATTTGGTTCTCTTCAACTTTAGTTGCAAACAAAACATGGGTTACTTTTGTTTCGATGTAACATGTTTTTTGAAGAAATATATATATAATGCCCTTGACGAGACAAAGGCGATAGTTATCGCGATTATCCACTTGGCGCTACTACTATTGTCTTACATTATTGCAACGGAAACATGCCATAAAATTTTCTCTTGTGAAACCACAAACTCACCTAATTATAAACATGACCAGAGCAACAGACGTGCATAACTTTCATAACATAACATATATACAATACTGTTCATGTCCTCAAGTGTTAGGAATTTTACAAAAACTGTACATTACCAAAAGGGGCGTGTAAGCCCGCCTAACCATTGACCACAAAAGCTAGCTTCCCTTCTTGGAACCCAAAAGTAGACCCCACCGTACTATGGGTCATACTTTACGTACCCATCTGCCTCTTATGCGGCTATAGCTGTAAAATAAACATATTACAAGTAGAACTGAGAGTCCACAACTTAGTAAGTAAACATATCCAATCAAATGTGTGTGATGTGAGCCTTTGTTTCATTAAATCCTCTCTCTCATTCTACCGAAAACCTTTAAACATCAAATGTCATTTTGCAAAAGTTTGGTGAAGACTTTTCCTTTAAACATATTTTTTGACTTTCAAAATACAAAAGTAACTTGAGGAAATTCCTTTAAGGTAAACACCAATACTTTCATTTTCCAGTAAAACCTGGAGTCTTTGCTTTAGCTTAAAGCATCAGACTGTGCATACGACTATAAAACATAATACAATACATAGCGAATATTGAAGTTAATAGATAACCGTATCACTATTGAATATTATATTTAAATCAAAACGTGCTAAACATTTTATCATAACCATATACACATACTTATTTGCATTCCCATGTCGTTCTTTATTTCCATTATTCCCTTTAAATTCTTTTCCTTAAAACCTTTGCCAAACAATTTCAACATACTTTTACCATCATGAAACTACATAACAAGTAGGGCTCATTCCACTATTAAATCCATGCATGCTTTATTATCTACTTTCATATATTGGTAAAAAAAAATTACAATAATGCATTTAATCAAATCAAATCATTTCATATAAATCGTGCTTTGATACCGTTGGTAAGATAGTTTACTTACTACTTTTGCTTAATCCCTTGCTAATGCGTTTCTGATTCATCCTCACTTTCGTATGCATTACGTTATTACTTTACATTAGATTTCTATCCTTTCTTAGAACCCTAAAAAGTTCCCCAACCCCTAACGGTCCCTTTTTTCCTTAGGAAACCCTAACTCAGTCTGTTTTGGAGTATTTCGTTCGAACTATCGTTCAAATAAAATCCTTCACATACTGGCCAAATCTCATTCGAACGAGATCATTTGTCCGAATTTGTTCTACATGAACCTCAACTGAAACTTTTCTCATCACCAATCTCTTTTTTCTCCCCATATAACCCTAATAAACTGAATGCATGGCTTAAAATACCGACTTTCAAAATTAAAAATTCTTCTTTTGTTCAAAACTTTAAATTCAACCCTTTTCCTCTAAACTTCCAACATAACTTCAAACACTAATCAAAACTCCATTGCTTCCATTTTACACCTTTTGAAATCGCAACCTGAACATTGACAACTTCTTACAACCTCACAAAATGACAATGAAAGTAACAACAATTAACTAAATCACAACACCAATTAGAGTGCATGGAGATAAATATGTGAAAACTCACACTTGGAGCTTTTCTTCACGATTTCTCCTTCCCCTCACCCTCCTTGCACAAACCCCTCACTTTCTCACTTCGGATCACTCTAAAACTCAAGAGAAAACACTCCCTTGCAAGCCTCTCGGTTTTCTGAATGAAGAGAAGCAAAAATTTTCAGTTGCGCTGTCTTAAATAGACAAATTTCTTCGATTACCGTACATCTTGTTCAAACGAGAGTAGGGTTCGTTCAAGCGAAATTGTATTAAATGCACGTCAAGTTAGCGTCCTGCCTCGCCTAATGCCCCACATGGAGATGCGTTGTCGTTCGAACGAGACTCCATTTCTTTCAAACGAATGTGTTTGTTTGCTTTTCTCGCGCGTTTCCCTTTGACAAGTGAAGGCGCTATGTCTTTTGAACTTTGAACCAGATTCCATTTCTATTAAACGAGAGTGTGTTTATTTGTTTTTCCTAGCGAGTCCCTCAACTGATACATGGAAAACGTGATGGTTTCTTTCGAGCAGGAGTGTTTTTTTTTTTTTTTCATGTGTCCTTACTGACATGTGGAAGACGCTTTTTCGTTCAAACCACACCTAATTCGTTCGAATAAAACCTTCTAGTTATGAATTTCTTCCATGTTTCCATCCTGTTTTCTCACCATTATGATCTAACGCCTATGGCATTTGTAGTATCTGACCTACCGTTGCTCATGACGTGTATTTTATTCATTTTCTTTAAGCTCCAAAATTTTCTATTTTATTGCCGGTTGTTACAATATACATACATATGTACGTATGCATATATGAAGGGATGAATGATTTCAAGTATGGATGTCTCTAACAAATAACAAGCTCTAGGGAATATTTTTTTATGAAAAAGTACAAGTACAGTAGTATTAATATGAGAGGCGTAAAATAACTTACACCTCTTGAGAACCGTAAGTCATTTTACACTTTAAATACCTCTCATTGACAAATGTTTTTCATCTGCACCAAAAACACTGGAAAATATGGGAAAAACAAATTTGGGAAAAATTTCTACGTCGAAACAAATGGAGCCTTAGAGATTTGGCTTTAAGTTTGTACTTATTTTGTGCATATAAGGTGTGTTGCCTCCTTTTCTCTTCTCCTTTTGTAATAAGTTTAATGATTTGTCAGAAAATACTAGAAAAGATCAATGTTTATATCTTTTAAATTTGTATGATTCTGCTCATAGCTGGAATTAGAAATCAAATAGAATTTCAAGACTGCAAATTGCGAAATGTCCTCCAAGAGAAGTCAATTTGTTGACTACTAGGCTATCTAAATTAACTTTTATAGAGTATGATAGCATGTGAACACTATGGATTTTACCTCTCTTTTTTCATGCTTGAAATTCTTAATTTTATTTTCTCTTGCAGGTCAGAGGTTTATCAAGGTGGCAAAATCTCCAATATCACCACCTCTGGCTTTCCCTTTTAACATAACTTCATCAGGGATGTCATTGCTAAGTGATGGTGGATTTGAACTGACAGGGCCAGATATAAACACAATTCACTGTCAAGGTTTGTCACTGAGACTTTGTTGTTGGGTGAACCTGCAGAATAATTTTAATTGGACACCCAAGACTATGAGTGCAACTTTCAAAATGTGGATCACTTTAAACTTTAAAGTGTCCAGCATTTAGTGATTTTTGTTATTGGCTGTGATCTCCGCTAGAAAAACCTTTTAACAATTGATAAAGTTAAAAAAAAATCAAGGTTTGACAATTGATAAAGTTTTTTTTTTAAAAAATCAGTTTACTCTTGTCAGAAACGAGTGTCCTTTATTTAAGATGCTGTTGTATGAAAATTTGATATTTATCAGTTTTATTTTTGCGGGTTTAATTAATAGATCAAGTCTCTGAACAATGAAAAAAAAATGCAGGCCACAACGACATCATCAATTTCGTCGGGGAAAGCTTGCAGTGATCAATCAGGCTGAAAGCTCCCCTGGTAAAATTTTAAACTCTTTCTAGGTTAATACTATAGAGAAAAAGAGCAATTCACCTTGGCTATTTTAGGTTCATGGTACCCTTTTTTTTCAAGTAAATTGCTCGTGGGATGGATTTTTTTCAGATGATATTATGCATACAAAAGTATTGTGAATCTCTATAATTTGCTTATCATTAAAGTATACTTTTAACTATATTAGATGATTAGCAAGAAAATTGCATCACACTATATTCATGGTTATTGGCAAAAGGTTTTATCTGTATAATACTGTTGTACAATATACCTTCATCTTATGCCAACTCATTTATCATCCTTGATGACTCATTGAAGGGAAGGAAGGTTATTACAGGGATTATACAAATGGTTAGACAGATCAACTCAAAAATAATACTATTGCAAATATAATATAACCCTTCTAGGTATAAATTATTATAAAAAGAATAATGAGAAGAATCATTATCTAGAAGTTGCATGTTGCTATTTTGTCAATAATTGTATACATTATGCCACACTAATGAGTAATGACTGCCCAGCAAACGTTTTGAACCTTGACTTTGGCATTATCCATCACCAATCACATCACACCTCAAACTTTTCTATTCTTCGGTAGCCTCCACCCTATCTTGATGTGAGATATGTTAGACTGAGGAGAATAGGATAAGCTTAGGATGTGGGAAAATGTTGAATTTGATGTACCTACTCATGACAGGCGGCATTATAATACAATCGAATACTCTGGAGATATCACAATCACAATACCAATGGGTAGGTTAAGGCGAGGTGCACGTTGCCTTTCTTTTTTTTATTTACATGATGCGAGATATCTGCAGGTTTCAAAATAATAAGAATCATTGTCTGAATATATCTAACACAATCTACCTAGCTATGCTGGCGATCCTGTTGATATGGGCCGAAAGTTGGGAGAAGCCCACACCTGCCACCCATGTCAGTTTAAGCCTGAGCAAAAGTTTGGTGTCGTTTGTTGAGTAATCTTAGAAGGTAAATGTTACACGCATTCTCACTTCTACATTTCCAACTTCACACTCTCTCACATGGCATTAAAAATCATAGTTGGATTCAAAATTTAATAGTAATTCAATCTAAAATTTAATGATAATTTTTAATGGTACTTCAAGAGTGCATTTGAGAGTGGGAGTATATGTAGCATTTCTTGAGAAGAGAAAATTGGATTTATTTAGACAATGTTGCTTAAACGGCATTAGAATGGGTGTCATTTGGAAAGTTTGTTTTTCTTTCTAAGGTGAATAAACATGAATCTTAGGCTTGCAAAGTTGCCACTGCAATAAACGGTAACAAAAATGTGTCCCGTCACATGGCACGGCTAAAAAAATGTGTCCTTGCAATCATCTGCACTGTGTAATTAGGCAGACAATTGTAAAATGCCCCATTATGAGCTTTTTACGTATGCGTCCGGATAGGTTGCAATCGAGTAGTGATTTAGTGAACACCGGCGTTCATGAACAGTGTGCACGCCAGTGCTCATATATTATAAAATATTATTAAAATAATATTTAAATAGTAAAAAAAATAATAATAATATATGAACACCGGCGTGCACACTGTTTATGCATGCCGGTGTTCACTAAATCACCACTCAGTTGCAATCTAAGCAGGGGATTGCAGCCAATTTTGATTCAGCTCGTGGTGCAGTAAATGGCAATAGAAATGGGTGAGCTCAAAGCTTGTTGGGCCAGATCTACTCAATATATATATTGAAGGCCTTTCCAATCAACCCGCTCACTTGAGCATCACCATTCAGCAGCGTGTGGAATAAGCTGAGGCCAAGGAGGTGATTGATCAGAAGGAAGCAAGTTGTGATTATAGAAGTGCAGATATTGTACAAACTTTTATTATTGCTTTATTTAGTGGAGTATCCATGCTTAGCTTTGATGCTAATACTAAAAGAAACAAATGCATAGAAAGGTGAGATAAGGATCGGCCAGTCCTCGTTAAGTTCAAAGAAGGAAAATAGAGAGCTAGGTAGTGGCAACTTTTGAAAATCCTATGGGAAAAGCAATTGACAGCACATAGGCCAGTTGATTGTTATAAACTAGGAGTTATAGCAAGTTGAGCAGAAAACAAAGGCAAAACAAAAAATTAAAAGTTAAAAACAAATTTTGGGCTAGTGGATAATGATCTCCAGATGAAGACAGACTTTCGGTGAATGGTTTCCCCCGACCAGAACGTGGCACCAAGTTTGGTAGGAGATAAATTAAAGGTTTAAATTTGGAAGGGAAGGAGGAGTAATGAATGGAGAGAATTTCGAGTTCCAAACAAATCACTTATTTTAAACCTTTTAAAACTATGGTGGTTTTACTTTCTCACCCATTTTGGTTTCTTTTATACCCTTGTCTCTCATAACATAATTCTTATTGTGTTAGGTCACATCCCTTGGAAAACTAAAGGTGTGTGAGAAAAAGAAAAAGAAAAAGAAAAAACCAATAGCATTACTCTTTTATGAACGGAGCAAGAGAACAAATGTGATGATAATTAAGTTGCTGGCATTGGCCTTCTTGATTGGCAGGAGGGAGAGAGTCATTACCCTTTGTGGATATTATAAAGAAATCATGCTTGCAATGGTGCACATGTCATTAGGAAGCCATCTAGCATAAGTATGTTGATTACTCAAGCTATCCCCAATCAATATATATATATATATATAGAGAGAGAGAGAGAGAGAGAGAGGAAAGGATATTGATCGACATTATTACATTCAGAGTCGATGCATTTGATTGTCAACCAGCTCAAAGGGTTGGATTGCATTGGGTGGTGGGCATTTTTGTACTTGCATGCACAGGAAGAATAGTATTTTTAAAGCTTTGTTGTAGAGAGCCTGAGATGTTTTAAATAAGAATTTCTTAGCATGCACTCCATCGAGATTCATTCGAGGACAAAAAACCCCTCAAGCTTGTTTATTCTTTGTAGGAACCGAGGAAAGGATGCTTTTTAAATGTGAACTCTGTTGCTTCCTGCTTTTCATCTCCTAAAGAAGACAACAGAAGAAGTAGTCTACAACCTTCCAGTTGGGTTTCTTAAACAAGAAAAAATACTTGGAGATGCCGCCAAAGATTTGGTTGGTTTTTAAGGTTTCTTTCCTTTTCTCTCTTTTTAGCTTTTGAGTATCATACCATTTCTTTGGATACATGCATTGGATTACTCTCTCTCTCTCTCTCTCTGTGTATATATATATATATATATATATGAATTATTATATATATTGTTTGTATAGCTGGTTTTGTGTGTTTGAGATGCGAATCATCCACTGACTCTGAGCGACCAGCCTGACATGGGATGAATAAAACAAATGCAGAAAAAATGATTATGAAAGCTTGTCTGAAGTGTCTTTGAACCTGCCAAGCTTTTAGAGGCCAACTAGGATAAAACCTTAAATTAATTAATTATAGATTAATCTGGATTGCGTTCTGATTCGGTTCTAATGACTCCTTGTACTTGTTTGTTATTGGTTATGGCATCTTAATCTCCTCGAAATTTTATGCTCTCACAGACTACTCTTATTTTAAAACACCATACTTGCACCATTTGTGTTTATCTAAGAACTACTACTAGAAGGATCCTATCAAGTGGCCACGATCAACTATTTTAATGTTATTTTATGCTTTCTTTTATTTATTACTATTGTAGTCTTTTCTAATCTAACTTTGTCGGCCTAGCTGGTGGAAATCAGGCCGCTTTGTAAGTTTAAAACGTGTTATTTTAAAATGCGATTTTTAAAAGCCCAGTTAAGTATATGATAAAATTACAATTTAACATTTAAAATTATGTGTTTCTTAAAAATTACCCCCTTACTCTTGAAAACACATTTTTCTACATTTTCAAATCTAAATTTTATAAAAACATACATTTTTTTTACAATTTAGTTTAAATTCGTTTTTTTTTTTTTTTTTTTTTTTTCAATTTGCGAAATAACTATACTCATATGTATTTGAAGATTATATGATTAGGTTGTTTACCTTACTCATATTTGCATTATTCAAGTGCAAAATTACCTCTTTCAATGTCTTATAACATGATATAAAGGACATGTGTTTTAAACCCACTGGTCCAAGCTGAATCCTAATTAAACTAATTTAGTTGAAAATTTTATTAATGATGTATAAAACAAATAGATTAAATTACCCTTAAAAGGAAAAATGGGAGGGTTAAGGATTTTTCACAGAGAGCCTAGTGCACAAAATAGGTGTTTTGCAGCATCTATTCATGTGGTGACATATTACCCATTTTATTTTAACAAAATAAGATTAAAATACCAGATAATAACAAACAAACAACTAAACCACCTGCCCCGACAACAACGAACCCACCACCGACGACGGCAGACCCAGCTGTGGGTCTAGTATGACCCACGGCTGGTTCACAGCAGACCCAGCTGCTGGGTTAGGCGCTCGGTTACTTTTCTGCCAAACTCAGCCTCAAAAATCGATTATAATGTCTCAAAAATCGTTTCTAATGCCTTAAAAATTGATTCTAATGCCACAAAACTTGTTTCTAATGCCTCAAAACTCAATTTTGGATTCAAAACTAAAACCTAGAGGGGAAGGTTAAGCCTTTTTGAGATTTTATCATCTTAAAACCGGAGATCACAGCGCCGGAGCCATGATGTCATTCACGGCGCCGAAGCCATGTCGTGGGTCTCACTGGAGCAAGACCCACACCGTGAGACCCATAAAATAATAAAATAAAAATAAAAACCAAGTCCATCAGAAAAACCCAAAGAAAAAAGAGAGAAAAGTTACATTTGCACGGTGGCAGCCAGCATTTCACCAGACCCATGGCCAGCGAGACCCAGCCGTGGGTCTCGGTGGCTGGCCAGACCCAGGCCGGCCGCAGACCCATGGTCTTCTTCCTTCTCTCTTTGATTTCAAATTTTCTTTTTCTTTGAATTGAAAATCAAGTGCATTAGGCTGTAGGTTTTTTTTTGTGCATTTTCTTTGCTTTATGTGATGTGTCCTTTTATTGGTTGCCACAAAAAAGCACTTTTATGCAAACTGCATTGAAGTTAAACTCTTTTTCACAGGGCAACCTCTTGGTTATTGCATGTCAAGTTGTCAACCTTTATGAGATTTAGATCCTTGGCTCTGGGGGGAAAATTTTATATTATAGAATTCACTGAATTTAGACCATTTCTTTTCCAATTCAATAGTTCTTATGTTGTCGACACATTCGATTTAAGATTCTCTAGATTTTCTCAAATAACTTTTTAAAATCATAATCATTATTTTTAATTAAAATATTTGATTCTTTTAAATTTTTTTAATTCTTATGATGTCGACACATTCGATTTAAGATTCTCTAGGCTTGCAACCCTTCTAAACACTAGAAAATCTACCCTTATAATTCTTTTGATTTGGCCTTAAATACGTTATTACAAATTGACTGGTATCTTCGTCTTCTTGTTTTTGGGCCACATGATGATTGAGCAATTAGATCTCGTCAAATACACACTAAAATGAGATTAACTTATGAAAAAAGCAGTTGCTTTAATCTAAAGGTGTTGTCAATTTTATATTAAATAAGCCTTTTGTCCTTGGCACAGTGATTTGGATCTGGTTCAATACTTGGGATATTGCACGGGATGAAATACATTTTTGTGAGCTGTTCAATTTAAATGAACGGTTCAGATAAAGACCACAATACAAAAATAATAATAATAATAATAATAATAAAATGAAAATGGCTTTTTCAATACTTGTTAATAGGGGTGGGTATCGGTTCGATTTGGTAAAGCAATTTTCGGTCGGTTAATCGAGATTGTCGGTTAAATTGATTAATTCACTGATATCATTTCAATAACAAATTATTTCGAAATTTTAGGTTAATTTCGGTAATTGGTTAATCGTAGGCTTTTTTAATTGGGCAAAAAATTAGTTATTTTGGGGGCCCAATTTTTATTTATTTATTTTTTTTGATAAATAACTTATTGAACATAAGATGGAAACAATAAGAATATAAGATACAAAAAAACTTACCAAATACTTTTAACAAAATATCACTCCACAAAGTTCATCCGTCAAAGTTTTAATCCGTGTCAAATTTGGCTGTTCGGTTCAATTATGCAGATTTTGGTTCAGATCGGTTAACCGACAACAAAATTTTTATATCAATTAACCAAATCAAACCTATATTGGTATAAAAAATTCATACCGATTTTCGAGTCACATAAGTTGATTGACGATTAATTTCGGTTTAATCGTAGTTAATAGGCGGTTAGTAATCAGTAGGTGATTAATTTGCCCACCCCTACTTGTACAGTAGCCAGCAGCCGCCTTGGGTGGTTTGGGCCCAAAAAAAAAAAAAAAAAAAACAAAACAAAACAAAAAGAAACCACGTTTTGCATTGTTATCTTTATCTTTATCTGGACCTTTCATTTTATATGAACGGTCCACAAACGATGTAGGGTATCTAGTGCGATGAATCTGAATCCTAGGTGCGCGGGGCCCGTATTTAATACTCTCAACCTAATTAATGTTCTCTAGATGGTACGTATTTGGTGTGTTTCATGTGAATGTCAACTTCATAAGATGATGCCCCAGACATGTTTTTAGCAAGAAAATCCTGTCGTTTTCATTGATGCTTTCGTCCACACAAATAAAGTTTTTTAATGCAAAAGCTATAATCATGTAAGCCAATTGATAAAAATAATATTTTATAGGTGTACTCATTTAACATTAGAATTCACTAGACATTATTAGGATGAATATTTTTCTTTAAAAAATGTGTTGATGGAATTGAAGAAATTCATAAAACTATGAATATTAAATGTGAAATAATAAAATAAATAAAATAGACACAAAATATTTTTTGTGGTTCGGTTTATGACTTTTTTTTTTTTTTTTTTAACATCGGTCTATGTCTTACATTTACAGATAAAGCCCAAAGAACTACATTATGCTCTTATTACTTGATTTCTTTTATAATACATAACACTCCTATTTATAGGAGAATTGTGGTAGATAAGTTTGGTAATCAAATCAAAGTAATTTGATTACCATCAAATCTAATTACAATAAAATCAATCAATTAGATTTGGTTATAAATAAAATCTTATTATAAGAGATTACAATCAATTACTATCAAATTAAATCTCCTAATATTCTCTAACAGGAATTTCAGGACATAAAATTACTTTCTAAAAAAAAAAAAAAAACAGTTTTGGATAAAATAAACGTTTAAAATAAAAGAAGATAGTATTAAGAAAAGGTTGCGAGACAAAGTACAACTGGGGACGTCCGAGATACAGAAGATCCTTGACAATAACACCCTGGAGAACCTTGAGAGTAATAAAGTTTTTTAAGAAAATCACTGTCATTTTCATTGATCCATAGTATGTGTACTTACACTTTTTTTTTTAACCCTCTCGATTATAGTCCAAAAGGATCTTTGAAGAATCCAAGGTTATTTGTCTTCTCTTTCGATGATTGTGGTGAAACCAGATATTTTCAACACGTCCCTCCGATTCTTATCCGATTAACAATATCATTTTAACCTTTCAATTGCAATAACATTTTCTTTAAATTACCAAAACATAGACATGTTATCCGACCCAAAGCCAACAAAAAGATAAAAATGACTTAACTTTTTTTAATAAGACAAAAATACTCTAATAAATTTAAAATAAAAATAAAAAGCAAATTTTTCTTTTAAAAAATTTTCACACCCATTAAGGGTATTTTTGTCAGTTTGAGGCATTGTCAATATTTGGTAGTTTTGGAGGACATTATCACAATTAAAAATTTGAAAAAAAATATTGTCAATTAAATAATAATTTGAATACGATATGGATTTTGCCATTTTTCTTTTATAAGTGAACATATTATGAACCGCTAGAGAAATCTTAAAATAAAACTAAGACATAAACTTTTCAGTTTATGATCAATAATGTTACATTACTCATTTGTTGTTATTATTCGGATGGAATTAAATCTCCATTTTACTCGGTCGTTTTATGGTCAAGATTAAATTTTACAAACTAATGGTATATACGTTGTTGACTTAGGTTATATTTAAATACAATAAAATAAAGCTTTTAAAACAAAAATTTCTTACAAACTATACTTTAAAAGTGACATGTATCATTAGCATATGAGATGCACAATTTTTTTTAATAGTTAAAGAACACATGTCCAACGGGATCAGATACTCCTCTGGAAATATAATATTGTGTGTTCTAGACACGACTTCGACATAGGGGCGAAACTAAAGGGACCAGGTGTAGGGGGCCATTAAAAATTTAGACTTAAAATTAGGCTTGGCCCTCATAACCATTAACTAGCTCATTAAATTTTAAGGCATATGGTGACAAATTTAAGTGAAACTTCTGATTATATTTAAATAATAATAAGATCTTTTTATTTAAAAATTGTTCTCCTCGCCTAATGAGATGCAAAATAACTAATTAAGTCTCAATATCTTCTTTTTTTTTTTCTTTCTTTCTTTTTTTAAATACATCGGAAACAAAACGAAGAAAAGAACAACAAAAAACAGAAAATCAAACTAAAAGAGGTGGGTCTTTGCCAAGCACGGGAGTGAGGTAAATGAGTGGGAATACAGATTCTATCTTTCAATTGGTAATCTATTTAACCATAATTCAGGCTTAATTATTCTTCAATGGATAGTTCAATCTGCTAGAAACCATGTCTCTTAAAGCGATGGTCACTAGTTTGAATTTTTATCCCCCATTTCCTTCCCTTATGTCGACATGTAAAAAATTTTTTTGGCAGCTTGCTCCTATTGTTTCTGATTTGAGACTTGAGCTCTCTTCCTTTCAAAGCTAGAATGCTTTGAAAGTTTCTAGATGTGCCAATTATTGTGCACATGCTTTAGCAAAATGAGCCGCTAGTGTTTGATAGCATTCCTATAGGATCCCTAATTCTTTCTTCCATTAGGATCAAGAATGAGAAAGATCATTGCTTTTAACCTCTTTCCTCTTCAATTAGACAAAAAAAAAAAACAAAAATGATGTGTTGTTGTCCCCTCATTTTCTAGGGATAATTGCATTTTTAGTCTCTATGGTTTAGAGTTTTGACAAATACATCCTTTAGTTTTACAAAGGGATTAATTACTCCCTAAAGGTAAAGAAAAACAAAAACAAAAAACAAAAACAAAAGTTGACATAATCTATTAATATGTCACATCAACATGAATCAAGCCGGTCAAATTGGTAGCCAAACCACTCCTATGGCCATTGGGGGTAGTTCGGCCACCCTTCAATTTTTATTTATTTTATTTTTGTCGAATCAACCTCAATGGGCGTAGGGTGCTTCGCCACTCCAGATATGCTCAAATGAAGGAGGTGGTTCGGCTACCCTCATTTAGTGTTAAGGATATAAATCTTTTATAATAAATGTTGATTTTGTATTTCCTAAATCAAAGCATTTAGATAATATTTGTTAATCCTGATTTAAGGGATATCTTTGTATTTTAAATATTTCATATCACGTATAAAACTCTATAAATAGAGATATGTACTCAGATCATAAAAGAAAAATATAGCCTTATAGGTTTTAGTGAGTGGATATAGGCTATATGCTGAACAATCTTTGTGTCTTTCTCTATTTCTTTTATTTCATCTTATTCTGCTTTATATTTATCTTATAGCTAACAGGCTCACGCCAATTGATAGATTCTGATAGCAATTTTCTTTTTTTTCTTTACATTATTTTTCTCCTCTAATCGTTTTCTCTCTAATTTTAACATGTATCATAGAAGAAAACGATCTATGAGGTTCATTGCTTGCCCAAAAAAAAAAAAAAAAAGCTTCTATTTGTGAAAGGCGGGCTAGGTAAAATAATAAAATATATATATAAAAGAAGAAAGAAATCGGTGGGTTGAAAAAAAAAAATGGCAAAAAGAAAAGCCCAAAGAGGTAAATGTTTTGGTCCTTGTGGCCCATTTCAAGCTCATAATTGTCTCATTTCAGCCAAAAGTAGCCGATGTCAAAATTCCAGCCAAAAGTAGCCAATGTCAAAATTTCAGCCAAAATTTGCCGATGTCAAAATTTCGGCCAAAATTTTTTGATGTCAAAATTCCGGCCAAAAGTTGCCGATGTCAAAATTCCAATCAAAGTAACCGATGTCGGTCAAAAAGTTGCCGATGTTCAAATCTCGACCACAGTTGCCGAAGTTCAAGTTCAAGAACAGTCAATATTTCAAGTCAAACGCCATCAACTCCAGCCACTCGATATATTCAAGATCAATAATCACTAACAGATCGTTCATCTTGTGGGGGCATGTTAAGGATATAAATCCTTTATAATAAATGTTGATTTTGTATTCTCTAAATCAAGGGATTTAGATAATATTTGTTAATCTGATTTAAGGGATATATTTGTATTTGAGATATTTCATATCACATGTAAAGCTCTATAAATAGAGTTATGTACTCAGATCATAAAATCAAGGAAATATGTAATCTATAGGCTTTAGTATGAGGATGTATACTATATGCTGAACTACTTTAATCTTTATGTCTTTCTCTATTTCCTTTATTCCATATTATTCCGCTTTATATTTATCTTATTATATGTTTCAATAGCATATTAACAGATTTTCTCAACTTCTCTAATGGTATGAACTAATTTGTATTTTTTTTTTACTTACTCCATAGACTAATTAATCACCTTCTTACCACAATAATCAAAAATGAATTTATCCCTATTTTCTAATTCACCATGTGAGCGTTTTTTTTTTTTTTTTTTGTTATTTAAGTAGATCATGTGAGCATTGTCAGTCTCAAAATCATGTGTCCATTCAAAGAATCACGATTTAAAAAAGATTACTGTACTTGTATGATTATTAGAAAAATAACTTTTTTTCAAAAAAAAAAAAAAAAAAAAATTGGGGATGAAAGAGAGAGAAAACATTAAAGACATCCGACCATATCTTATAATAATAATAATAATAATATACTATTATTATTATTATTATTATAAAGATGGCATGATTCATGAAATCAATTATCGTAGTTTTACTATTATTATTATTATAAAGATGGCATGATTCATGAAACCAATTATCGTAGTTTTACCAATAAAAAAAACAATAATATAAAGATGGCAAGTTTGACCAAACGGCGTGTTTAAGATATTGATAAAGGACTTTCCGTGAACGGAGATGGAGAGTCCACGTCTCCCTAGGTTTAAACCTCGTACACTCTTGCCGACAATATACCCACCCACCCAAAAGGGCAACCCCAATTGTACTTTGCTTTTATTCAATGTTTGAAAAGTTTATATTCTATTCTTTTTTCTTTTTTCTTTTTTTCGTATTGGTGAAATGTCCATCAAGCACCTTGTGGGATTTGTAAAATAAACAGTATTTAGGGCCGACCACTCTCACCCTTCAACAGTTCCTTTTTTTCTTGGGTGACATGGCTGCCCAACATCGGAAGAGGGAGATTTAAACTAATGATATCTGTTTTATTAGGCGTAATACTAACTGATTAAACTACCTTTTATAGACATTGACTCTATATTTAAATTGGATAAATCATAGTCTTTGTAAAAAAAATTAAATTATTTGGAACTTAATGTGACAAGACACCTACAGATAAATAAGAAATATGTTATAAAAAAATATGAGAACTGATTGAGGTCAATAATTAACTATATTTTTTTGTATATTTTCTTACAAATTTAATATATTAATTACTAGATTAGTGGTATTTATCATTGACTTATTTGGGGTTTATATAAGTCCACAAATCTAATAGTTAATTTGTAAGATGAGATAAAAAAAATATGAAAAACAAATATTTACACCAATTATTTTTCTAAAAAATATATATTGTATATATAAGAAAAAAAAAAAGAGTAATTCATTTTCAACTAATTCTTTTTTTTTTTTTTTTTTAACGATGACTTATTTAATGGTAGTTAGAGCAAAATATAATTTTTAACATTATTGAAAAAAAAAAAAAAAAAAACAAAAGGCACCCGTTTGGAAATGTTTTTAATTGTGCTGTTTTTTTAGAAGTCATTTTTTTAAAAAAATAAAATAAAAATGATTTTAAACTGTCTTAAAATCTGATCTAGTGTTTCATAACGGTTAAAAAAAAAAAAAAAAAACTAATTCAGTAGGTAAAAGAATAAAAAGTGTTTTTTTTTTTCCAAATAAAAACCATAAAAAAAAAAGTAAGAAGTAAGAAGTAAAATTAATTAATTTTTTCATAATACTTTTGTTAGCAATAGCAAGGGAGTCGTAAAGTAGTCGGCAAGTGTAGCGCGTCGCGAACCTCTAATGATTACCGGCACAAAGGGACACGTGGTTTCCTTAATGGGGACCACCAACTCTGTGCGATTGAAAATGGATATTGGCAAATTGCAAGGAGGAAGAGGGAGGGGAGGACCTTTGACTTTTTCTAAATTCCAAGATCAACTTTCTTTTACTTTTGCAGATATTCAACAATTGTCAGTCCAATGGATTCAAACGCGCTTGTTCCAAACTGTTTTAGAAAAACAAAACAAAAAACGAAAAAAAAAAAAAGAAAAAAAAAAGAGGGAAAAATGCCTTGTCATCTATGTGTTTGGTTGTATGGAGAAGAGAAGAGGTAAAAAAGAAATGGATATATCTTTGTGTAGCACATGTGCAGTAGTGTATTTTTTTGTTAGAAAATATAAGTATAGTCTTTGTTTGTAGGAATTTTCCGTTAGGGTGGAAATTCTATAGAGGATAAAGTTATAGAAGTCAGAGAATGAAATAAAATGGAATGAATCGTATGTTTTCTGACTTTAACTTTATTTATAGAGCCATGATATAACTCTTAGTGAAGAGTTATATCACACCACTTATCATAGTCATCATAGAAGGGTATGATTGTCTATGGGGATGACCACACTAGTTATGGTGTGATCATCCCTAATTTATCATCTCTCACTTGATCACACCATAACATCAAGTGTATAATCTAGTTGAACATTATCACTTTGGTACTAATAATAATTTTTATACATGTCAACTCTCATATTTAGAAATGACAGATCGGTGTTAGATTATGACATTTTATAATGTATATACAAGTTGTTATCTTATCTAACCGCACCTTTTACCATATATTTTCTCACCGATTGTATATTAGGGTGACTTCATTTCGCTTTTAGCTAAACGAATGACATCAATTCTATGTGGTTAGGAATATTAGTTCACACATTCCACAATTGACAATTTTAGCCATACACAAAACTATGTACTGACCTGCACTGATTCTCGATCACGTGTTTCCTTGATACACCTTATCAGTTTCTTTTACACTATAAGAGCATAAATATTACTTACTTTTAACATAATGTCTCTCGGTGAACCTTACATTTGTAATATCTGTAATTCTTTAGTGTCTAATGTTTATGACTTGACCAATTATTCCCCTTATAGAACAGAATTGCGCAAAATTGTTCATTCAAGCACCCCCGAATCCTTCTGCCTATGCTTTAACATATATGTAGCTACCACCTAGGTGCTTCTTAATCCCATTGTAGCTACATGCTCTTTGAACTTATCCAAAGACAACCCTTTGATCACAGGATCGGCCACCATCTCTGTTGAGGGAATAAATTCAACTTTTATTTCCTCTCTTTCCACTATATCTTGAATATAGTTGTAATTTACATCAATATGTTTGCCTTTGGAGCTCTATGTTCCACTTTTTATTAAAGAGATAGCAGACTTGTTATCGTAAAACATATTGACTGGTTTACTGTTTAAACCTAAATTTAAAATTTCTAAAAAACGTTTAATCCACACTGCATTACTTACTATTGTGCTGCATTATATATATATATATATATTCAGCTTCCATAGTGGATTTTGCAACGCAAATTTGTTTCTTGCTTAACCAAGAAACGGTTGTTCTACCAAACAAGAACACATACACACTTGTTGATTTTCTATCATTAGCATCTCTAGTAGAATTTGCATCTGTGAATCCTGCAATTTCTAGATCACTTATACCAAAACATAACCTCATGTTTTTAGTACCTTGCAAATATCTGAATTTACGTTTTGCTACTTGCCAATGTGTCTTCCCTAGATTAGATTGATATCTGCTTACTAATCCTACTACATGACACATATCAGGTCTTGTACTTGTCATTGCATACATGAGACTACCCACTGCTTGGGCATATGGGACAAATTTTATTTCTTGAATCTTGTCTCATTTCGAGGATACATTGTTTTGCTTAAGTGCTAGCCTTTTGAAATAGGTGTACTTAAAGGTTTACATTTATCCATATTAAACCTCTTAAGTATCTTTTCCATATATTTTTCTTGATCAAAATATAATAACTTTAAATTTCTATTTCTAGAATTTCTTATTCCTAAGATATAGATAGCAGTATCCATATCTTTCATTTCAAATTTTGATGACAATAAGCATTTTGTTTTATTTATCAGATTTGGACAATAACCAGTTAGCAATATATCGTCTACATATAATGATAATATTGTTAATTTATCATTTTTATTACATATGTAAACACAATGATCTAGTGGATTTACCTCGAAATCAATTTCTAGTATTGCTTGGTGAAACTTCAAATACCATTGCCTCGAAGATTGTTTAAGCCCGATATAACGACCTTTTTAATTTGTAGACTTCCTCTTCATGTCCTTTGATCTGGAATCCATCAAGCTGTAGCATGTAAATCTCTTCTTTTAATTCTTCATTAAGAAAAGCTATCTTAACATCCAACTGATGTAATTCCAAATCTATTTTAGCTACAATGGATATGATTATCCACATTGAGGCGAATTTTGCCACAGGTGAGTATGTGTCAACAAAGTCTACACCGGGTTGCTGAGTAAACCCTTTAACCACCAATCTAGCTTTGTACTTGTCAAGGCTTCCATTAGCTTTGAATTTCTTCCTTAGAACCCACTTGCATCCAATTGCTTTTCTTTGACTTGGCAAATCCGTGAGCTCCCACACATCATTTTTTTGGATTGATTCAAGCTCATCATTCATAGCTTGAATCCATTTTTTAGCATCATGACTAGTTACAGCTTCTTTGAAATTTGTTGGGTCTTCTTGCAAATTTATATCATCTGTACTTCGTACATAATGATCCTTGAGTGTAGTTGATGGCCGTCTTTGTCTTTTACTCCTACTCTTCTGATTATCTATATCTAAATGAGGTGGATCATTGGATTTTCTCTTACTCCCACTATTCTGAAGATTTGTGTTATGTTCATTTTCTATCAAAGTGTCTTGTGGTGTTTGACACTCAAGATATTTACCTTGTAAGAGTTTGATTTCATCTATGGGAGTAATTTGATTGATATTTTCTAGAAATGCAGCATCCCTACTTTCTATTAATCCTTTATTTAGATGATAAAATCTATATCCTCTACCATTTTCTACATATCCTATAAATCTGCATTCTCTTGTTTTACTTCTCAACTTATCCCTTAAGGATTTCGAAATAAGTACATGTGCTTTACATCCTCACTTTGAGGTTATAAAAATCTGGGTTTAGGCATGTCCTACATTCATAGGGTATAAGAGGTTTTGTTTTAGTTTTAATTATGTTAAGAATATACGCTGCCATGGATAAGCCTCACCCTAAAAATGGTTGGATAATTCAGCATATGCCATCATGGATCTTGTCATATCCATTAAAGTTTTGTTCCTTCTTTCTGCAATCCCATTTTGTTGAGGCTTATAAGGCATTGTATATAAATGTCTTATTCCACTTTCTTTGTAGAAGGAATCCATGGCTTCATAGTCACATCCCCTATCATTATTCCAGTTTTTAATGGACCTTCCCAATTGTTTTTCTACCTCTAATTTATATTCTTTAAAATTTTCAATTGCTTCAGACTTATGTTTGATGTGGTAGATATGTCCATATCTTGAATAATCATGTGTAAAAGTAATAAAGTATTCCATTTCTCTATGTGTTTTAGTTCTTAAAAGACAACATATGTCAAAATGAATTACTTCCAATTACTCTATTGATTTCCAGCATTTTGGAAAAGATTTACTAATAATATTTTCTCTTAATACATGATTCGCATGTATTAAAATCTTCAGAATTAATTTTAGGTTGTAATCCACTCTTACTCATTCTTATCATTTTCTTTTGTTGATATGGCCTAATCTTAAATGCCATAAGAAAGAACTATCTTTAGACACATATGAATACTATGAAATGGAAAGTTTATTATCAACTTTGAGTAAGTACATATTATCTATTTTCACACTCTTAATAGATACATTTCCTTTACTAATATAGACCCTCACAGACTTAAACTTAATACCATATCCTTTGCCATTTAATACGGGAACAAATATTAGATTTATCCGGATATTAGGCACATACAAGACATTATGTAAAACAACGATTGACCCTTTAATGGAAATCTTACATTTTCTTTCGCCTAGCACATCATTGTAAGTGTTGTTGCCCATGTATACTTTGTGTTCTCCAATTGTTTTCTCCTTGAAATCTACAAAGAATTCTCAGTCTCTTGTGATATGGTTGATTGCTGCTGTGTAGATCCACCAAGAATTTGAAGTCGGTTCTGCCATCATCACTTCAGTAATGGTCATAGCTATTTCTTTATGTTTCTTGTCACCGTTGTTCTTCGGACAATTCGCCTTGAAATGTCTCATTTTACCACATTTGAAACATGTTCCTCTGATTTTGTTTTCACCTTTTGGCTTACCCTTCCATTTCTTCTTGAACTTTTAAGGCTTGCCTTTAAATGCTGGAGCACGTGAAGCATGAGCTTTGATTTGAGCCATCATGAGGTTGCTAGATTATCCTTCTTCTTTTCATCCTCTCTTCTTCTCACTCAAGCAACACTGGTAAAGAAATTATGGATATATCTTTTCCACTATGGTTCAATGATGTTATCATATGTTCCCATGACAGATGAAGACCATTTAGTATTGTAGTTATTTGCATTTTGTCGGATATTGGATGATCGGCAGATGCAAGTTCCTTTGCAATAAGTTCCATTTAATTCACAAAATCGCCCACATAGTCATCCTCACTCATACGTGCACTATTATATTTGTCCAATAATAGTTGTATGTGAGTGTCCGACCTAGGGCCATACTTTTCCCCTAATTCTTCCATTATGTCCTTAGCAGTCTTATGTCCTTCAAAGAGCGGGATGGTGTTATCTTTCGTGTTATGGAGTAGAGCGGCCCTTGCCATTAAGTCATTTTCCATCCATTTTTATTTTTTCTTGATAGCATCATCATCTTTTTGATCTTCTACTTCGGGTCTTCTTGATGTGAGGGTGTACAAAGTTCTCTCATGCGTCAGTATATAAGAGATGTGACGTTTCAACATTCTAAAATTGATTCCAATAAGGCTTTCGACCTTTGAGGAATCTATATAACATCCTAATATAAATAACAGTCCCTTAATAATGTAACATCCTAATATAAATAACAGTCCCTTAATTACCACAAGAATGTGAGTATTATCTTGAAAATCCTTCACAACAAGTTGAGATAATGCAATCTTCATACACACTCTACTTATTTTCTCCCTTTCATGTGCCATGAAGATCTCTCAAAAGGGATCAACGATCACTTTTGTTTTAAGCATAATATTCTCATCTAACTCATAAAACTGATCAAACCCACCATCATCAAGAGGATTTGATAAAATATTGCCTACCTCAAGAAAATCCATTAAACGGATTTCTTCAACCTCCTTCAATAAATCCTTTTCGTCAGGATATATGTCATAGATTGGTGGAGATGCCCAATCTACCGATAAATCTATGTTGGTTTTGACCTAAGAAATACGTTGATCCTCAGGCACCCCCTTGGAATCGAGAACCTCTTCAACTGCCGCTACCTGATCTAAGAACTCTTCGGGTTGTAGACCCCCTTGGAATTTCGGAATGTTGAGTTCGAGCCCGTTCTCCCACCGATTGGAATGAGCTTGCGCAGAGGGTTGACAGCCCTGCGTTCAGCGCTCCACAAAAGGGATCTCGGAGTCGTACCCATTGTCATGTTCATCTTCCTCCTCTGAAACGTGTGGTGGGGGTTGATGATGACATTCGTTGTGACCACCTACGTTGGATAATCAGGTAGTGAGGGCTTCGATTTGATTCCTCATAGTCTCAAATTGCTCGTCCATGTATTGCCACTATGTCGCCAGTTGCTCCTTATGTGCTGCCTCCGTGTGCACGTACACTTCGTTCATGTTTACACAACGGTTCCCCTCCTTATTAATGGAAAGTAAGTTGGGCTATGATACTAACTGATGCAGCGTGACTTAGTGGACTGCAGCGAATTACAACAATAAAGAACAGATAGATAATTCTAGATCTTGAGTCTATCAATGATCTAAGAATTCTTCTCAAAATGCTAGGGTTTGAAGAAAAAAAAGAAAAAGAAACTCAACTATGAGTATTCTTATCGATAAAGACTCAATATAATCAAAAGCTGCGTTTATGTAAGCTATAAGCCTGTATTTATAGGCCCCCAAACCCTAACCATAATAATAATACGAAATAAAGTCAGTTTTAACAAATCTACGATGGCTCGTCTGGCCGAGACATTCCCCTACTCGGACGGTCCTTAAAGAAACTGAAAATTAAATACGTAAAATGACTGAAAACTGAAACATAACATATGGCCGTTCAGATGGCATGTGAACGACCTTTGAACAGAGGCTGTTTTGACCTAGTAAACATCAGAATTAGTAAATTATTATGAACCATGACTTTTTAGATCTTTGAGTTAGCTTTCCAACGCCACAAAGCTTGCTCAAATCAGATTTCTGAAACTCCAGATATTACTTTTTTAGTAAAAGTTGTTAGACAAAAATAACATAGGCGTCCGGACGGGCTGCAGACGAGGCTTGCCGATCTGCATCAATAATTCAGCCTTGCCTGATAATTATTCATACACGCTCTGTAGTATGGATAGTTTGGAACTAGCGACATGAACTGGTCACCTCTAGGTGGAAGAGTGTATCGATTGTTGCGCATTGGTCACAAGTCCCTCCTCAACCGTCTAACACTTGAAATTTCTGATTGAGCCAAATCCCGTACAGTGATGTCCACTTCCTTGTGTTGCCTTGGAGAACAAACCTTCGATTTATGTGCCTTTGACCTTGATAAGAAGATTCACCCATTTCCCGATGTGGTTTATAATTTTTTTCTTTGGGAATTGAAATTTGAAAACCCTTGAGGCTGAAAATGGTGATTTTGGCAGTACTTTTGAACCAGACCGGTTCGAATCAGATTGGCGTGCAGCAAATCAGGCCTCTGGGCATGCCACGTGTGGTTTTGTTCTACCACGTGGTGCAATGTGCGCGTGTCTGTGGAGATGCGCGGGTCGGTTCGGCAGCTTAGGTTGAATGGCAGGTCACTGGTCAGATTTGACCCGTTTCTGGTGGGCCGATTGTTGGCTTGACCCGCTTGGGTTGGGCCTTCTTGGCTTGGGCTTGGACCCTTAGGAATAATTTTCGGGGGGCCATACGTTTCCACTTTGGTCCAGGTCGGGTCAATCCTTGGATCGGGTTGTGAAAATCCAAAACAGCGTCGTGTTTGGAATTGTCCATAATGATGTCGTGTTGTTTTTTACGTGCTTGTTCAAGTGGACGAGGAGCGGCATCATTTCAGTACGAAACGACGTCGTTCCGATGGGAAGCTTTGTGCGCCCTTTGATCAGACGCCAGAACGATGTTGTTCCAATTAAATGGAACGGCGTCGTTCTTAGTCTCTTATTCGTTAACAATTTTATTGCCTTCCTTGTTGGTCAAAATGACGTAGTTTTGATCAGCAGGGTTTTCTTCCCCCTTTTTTGACTCAAAACAGTGAAAAATTGCAGATTTTTTTTCCTAAAAATTCATATTCATCAACCCTAAAATTAAACCCTTCCACTGAAAATCCATAAACCGTACCTTTGGCTAGGGATGATTCACCACAAATGTCAAAACCTGGAGGAGGAGAATTTTCCTTTTGAAAATCAACTAAAGAAGATGCTTCAGAAAGAGTTGAAAAAGAAAATTTTCGAGTATTTTGCTCCAGCATCTAACACTTCTTTAATATTTGAATATCTCCAGTGTATTTTAACCCACCAACAATGATTTTAAGAAGTTCTTCTTGTGGATTTGAAACCAATAGGTGTAAATTATAAAAAGCCACAGAAGAAGCCAAACCTAAACTTCGTCTGTTGATGGTTTGCAAGATCTCATTCATGTAATCCTTAAATTCCTCTTTATCTAAAATTTCTTTCTATTTGTCTTCATCCATAACCATGTGCTCTGATACCACTATTAGAAAATATACGTATGATATTTGTTTGTAGGAATCTCCTGTAAGTGTAGAAATCGTATGGAGGACAAAGTGATAGAAGTCAGAGAATGAAATAAAATGGAATGAATCGCATATTCTCTAACTTCAACTCTATTTATAGAGTCATGATATAACTCTTCACTAAGAGTTATATCACATCACTTATCATAACCACCATGGAAGAGTATGATTGTCTATGGGGATGACCACACTAGTTACGGTGTAATCATCCCTAATTTATCAGTTTTTACAACACTTAAAGCCAAATTCAGTTATGCAGCGTGGTTTGCAAAGGGAAATGAAAGAAAATGATGTTCTTATATGTGCACTTGACCTATATTCTCATATATAATAAATATGATTGTATTTGAAATATTTTAATGTTTTTTTGGTTTTTACTGTCTATTTGAGGGTAGGAAGTAACATTGTTTATATTCAAGGTCAATAATGAAGAGCTTTGCCTCTCTCTTTAAAAGATAGAGGCTTTACCTTCTCTCTAATGAGTAAGGTTTTCTCCACCTTCTTGTAAGGCTTTTTATTGCCACCTGTGGTTGTTTTGGGGAGGAGGGATGATGTTTTTTTTTCCAACACCCTCCTCCCTTCCCCCTTTTTACATTTCCTTTATTTTTATTTTATTTTATTTTATCTTGTTTTCTCCATTTTCTCTTTGTTTTTTCAGTCTCTTTCCCCCCTTTGTAACAGTGGCAGCATCTCCTCTACCTCAGCTGATCCGTCTCTCCTCCTCTCCATAAAAAATTTACCAGTCTCCACCTCCTCTCCGCATCTTCCACTGCCCTCAACCTTGGTATTGACTTTTTGTTTCAAATCTAATTTTTTTTTGAAGCTATGTCAGTCTCTCTTCGCTCTTCCCTGATGATCTACTCTATGCCACCATCTAACCTCCACGCTCTAGCCCATGTCTTCCTTGTGCCTCCCGATGCCGTGCTTCTCTGCTGTTGCTACTATTATAGTTTTTTTCTTTCTTTTTATTTTAGTTATTTTCTTTGTTTTCTATATTTCCTCTTGTTTTTGTTGGGTTTTGTAGGATGTAGTCTCCCTATGCCTCTATGATTTGTTTTTGTTGTAGAGACTTGTGCTCTCTCTTCTTTGGATCTAGATCAGTTGTTGCCAGTACTTCTTTTGCTTCAGCTTCCTTATGGTGGTTATTGTTGTTGCCTAGTAAGAATTCGGGTAGGGTTGAAAGTGAGGGTTATGCCCTTGTCTGCGTCGCTTGCATTAGGGATTCAAATATGGTTGAAGGGTATCACAATGGTCATGCCCATCCATGCGTCTTATGTTTTGATGTTACTACTGCTTTATGCGGCCCTTATTGAGAGGAATAGGTTATTTTTTGATCTATTTTCTTCTTTTTGGTTATATTATCTATACTGTAATTTTCTCTTTGTGTCTATTGTTGGAGAGCTCCCCCATTTTTGTAGGTTTCTCACCTTCTCTTTCTTTCGGATTAAGAGTGGAAAAGACCCTCCCTTATAACATTTTCCCACTTCAATTAGAAAAAAAAAAGAAAAAAAGAAAAAAAAAAAGTCAAACTGAAGTATTTGTAACGCCATACAATTACACCAATATGTTATAGGATTTGGATCTTGGTGCAATACATTTTTTTTTGGTGCCGTTCATTTAAAATAAACAACCCAAATCGTGGAAAAAATTACAACAAAAAAAAAAAAAAGAAAAGAAAAAAAGAAAGGGTGGACGAGGTAGGGATTGTAGTGGCCAAACTCCCCTCAATACCTCTTGGGGGTTATTGCAACCTCCCTCGAGTCTCATCAAGGGTGCTTGCAACGCCCCCAGAGTCCCTTGGGGGTGGCGCAACCGCTTCATAACCACTGTTTTGGAGGTGATCATAGTCTAGATAAAATGTATTGCATCTGATCTTAGTCTTTTATTCCAAAACAATCATGATATTTATCAATTTGAGTTTCATCTTAAGAAAAAACGGAATTTTTTTTTTGTTCATTTAATTTGAAGTTTTTACATGTAACTCCCTAGGGTTTGAAAAGTGATTAATCACACTTAAGGGTAAGCAAATTGGTCCCTACCATATGAGAAGTTGACAAAACCCATTAACTTGACATGTCAACTCCAATTATATTATGACAAGTGTCACTTACAACAAATATCAAATATAAAATATACATTAAGAAAAAAAAAATTAAAAAAAGAAAAAGAAAAAAGGTGTCAAATGGGGTAGTTGAAACCACCCCAATGGCTAGTCAAGAAGTGATGGTGATCCTCGTGGGGTTACACCTCAACTAGGAGAGATGAGAGTAAGTTCTATGAATATCCCTGTTGAAGTCCCATCTTTGTCAATAGTTTGAAAAGAAATAGATCCACACTTTGTTGATGCATATGAGTTTTTGCTAGGACTAATTCGATCACTTTCTTCCAAATGGCTATGTTACGAGAATTTGTAACGAAGCGAGTGATTCGACTGTCAACCGAGAAAGAATTTGGATCGATCTTCTTTCTTTGGCCTATTTTGCTAATTTGAAGAATTAGCGGTAGGAAATTAGAGGATCATAGGTCTCTTGTCAAACACAAGAATTACAGATAAGTTTTTGCATACTTTATTCATCAAACATAATGTTTAAATAGAGTACAAGCAGATGACTTGAATAATAATTGAACTTCTAATGCTTAATGACACTGGACTTTAATAACACATACCAGATAATGTATTGTAGACTAACTTGAATAACACTATCATATATTGTATTAGAGATTAACCTCCTTATCCTACTCGATATTGGAGTAGTAATACTACTTATTTTAGTTAAACTAGTGACTTTACTAAAAGATAATAAGATAAGACATGTGTCCCTGATGCAAGACATGTCTGGTAAGTGGACTCTTATTCTAACAACCTTCTCAACTCTATATTCTCAAATTCTATTACATACGAACTTCTACCTCCCTCAATGGATTGGCCCTTGTCCCCAATAGCCAATTTGGAAACCTGAACTCCAATTGTCCATAACTCCTCAAATCGGCATCGTATGTGATGCGGTTGAGCCCCTAATGGCGTGCAAAGAGACGACATGTTTGTTTTCTTCACTTCCTTCATTTTATGCTTGGTCTTCACCTCCCTAGTGAAAGGGTCGAGACATGGGGACCCCGGTGGTGAAATAACATTTCTGCAAAACAGAGAAGGCGTTAGAGGATCCTTGGCCGGATTCAGAGGTACTCTGATACTTAAGTCAGCACCACTAGTTTTGGAGCAGGGAGCAGATGAGGAAATAATCTCTTATTCCAGGGGGAATTTTGGGTGGTGGCCATGAGAAAAAGGTTTTAGAGATTTTTTTTTTTCCTTTGATTCTAAAAGTATGAGCAGGAGTTCTTGGTCAAAGTCTCTTACTTGGGGTAGTGTTGCTCTTATTTGTTCTAGCTGAGATGCGCGGTGGAGGGACCCGCACCTCTTCAATTATGCGGGTCGAGACTAGCAAGGTGTTGAAGTCGCGGTCTCGAGTCATTACGTGTTGAGAGCATGGGGCATATTGCCTTGACGCGGGATTGCTTAAGGTGTGGTGATGTGATGGGAGCTCAGTACGCATTGATGGCGTGTCAATCCTAAATGGTCCGTGGCAAGGTGGTGCGCGGATCAAGGAGCGGTGATGAGACAGGAACCTACCGCTTGCCTCTACAATTGAGAGGCTCAAGGCATGGTGATAAGACAAGTGCAGGCCGTGGGGCTCTAGGTACGACAATGGGTTAGATGCAGATCCGTATGTTTGGGTCGCTATTAGTCTCAACTTTTCCTAGTGATCGTTGGAATGAGAGGACGATAAGCTCGAGATCTGGTGTGCATGGTAGACTTTTGGCAACCTTTCATTGGTCGAGAAGCGACTTGAGGCCCTCTTTCATGAATTGGGCGACAGCCACTCGCGAGTGGCTGTGCGATCTATGAGACACTCTTATTTTGTATAAATAACGACCTTTCCACTGGGCCGACTGGAGGGGCTGGGGATTTTTCACGTCACAACAATATAAAATGCTTATGAAACTTCTACTCCAAAAAGTAGCAAAACCAAACAATATTATGAGACCTTCAAATACTATTCATCTACTTTTTCAAAAAAATCAACATCAAAATATTCTCATTTTTTATATCACATCATTTACTTTTTACTACTATTTAAATAAAACATTACTATAAAACAAAACTTTTCCATTTTTTAATGCCACTTTTTCATTTTTCTATACTAATTATTATACTCATTTTTTTTTTCTCACCAAACATAAACAGTGTTTGGGGATGTTATGCTGTTTAACAAACAACCACCTAATATCTACCAATCAAACATCATATAAATAGTTAGTTTGAGCACATACCAAAAGCTCTCCCTGAACTCTTTCTCCCTGTGCCCTCGAGAAAACTCAAGAAAATAAACACAGAAGAGGGAAGAACGGTGTCCTTGCCCCTCTTCTCCTTAGTAGCAATACTTGGTATCTTCTCTGTAATCTTTTCCGGTCTCCATTTTTGGCGGTTTTGATTTAGATCTAATTTTTCAAACTTAGATCTACTCATCTTTACCAGCCAAGGCGTGTCTTCTCGAGTATGTTTACAATGTCGTGCTTCTCTGTTGCTGCTTGCATTGAGAATTTTATTTGTTTAGATTTTTTTGTTCTTTTTATCATGGCCTTTTAGGCCGAGAAGGAGTAGATCCACAGATGAAAAATAAAGTTTGAGAATTTTGGTTACCCATGTCTTAGATCTAGTTTGTCTGGAGTAGATCTGTTTCATAACTGTAATTGTACATGGGTTAGCAGAAGCTCAGGTCATAGATAGTACCCTAAATTTTCTGATTGTATTTATGACTTTGTAACCTTATAGCTTTCGATTATGATTTATCCAAGTTTTATACTCTTGATCTTTATCAATGAAATATGACAAGATTCAAATTAAAATATATATATATATATATATATATATATATATATACACAAATTGGTTGGGATTAATGTCATAAAATATTATAATCATTATTATTAATATTATTATCCTCCAAATGTGGACACACTCTATCCTCCAAATGTGGACACAAGAGAGAGAATATATATAACTGGACTTATTTGGCGTGAAGAATATGAAAAGCTAGATTGAGAAATAAAGTGGCAAGAAAGATGTGGTGGTCCTCAATGTCTAAATGAAGGGGATAAGGGTATTATAATAATTCCAAATTATAAGAATTAGACGTTCGAAATTTCTCCGCTTCCTTTTCTGCATGTTGTTGGATTTGGTCCAACGACTTAACCCAATTGTCTCGGCTTAGAATAAAAATACATATTTTAAAAATACATATTAATTTAATAAATTATAATAAAAAAAATGTTTGTCTTAAATAATTAGTCAACACGAAATCAATGGATTAAAGTTGAGAAATTTCACCCGTTTAATTAAATAGGTCAAATTAGGGTTAACCTATTTAATTGAATGGGTCTGGTTAGGGTTGACCTTATAAATTACCAAAAAATTGATAATATCCATCTTCTCAAGATAAGCAAAAAGACAAAAATATCATAATTTTTTTTTTTTTTTTCACAAAATTACTCCAATAAATTTGAAAAAAAAATGAAAAATGAAAAAAATTTAAATTTCCACAACTTGGATTGTTTTAGTTTTTCTTTAATTTTTTTTTTTAATAAGTGTACTATCTTCATTGGAGCGACCATTGACAACTTTCAGTAGTTTGAAAGGATATAGACTTTCCAAAAAATAAAGAAAAAAAAAATTTAGATTATTTTCTTCATTTCTTTTTAAAATTGATAGTTTGGTGACTTCATTCTTCATTATTGAAAAGGATATTAGTATTTAATTTTGGGTAGAAATATTAAGCTTGGGTAGTTTTTTTTTTTTTTTTTTTTTGACATGTCCGCATAAGAGGGGGAAGCGGGATTCGAACTAGTGACCTCCGCTTTATTATGCGTGGTCCCAACCGATTGAGCTACCTCTTGAGGACGCTTGGGTAGTTTTCTTAGATGAGTACTAATCAAACTATTTAATTTTTATTTTTATTTATTTTTTAACATGTTCGCACAAAAAAGAAGAGAGAAAATTTGAACTAATGACCTCCACTTCGTAAAATATAATTCTTAGCCGATTAAATTGCTCCTCGAAAACAATTAAACTATTTAAATTACTAAACATTTTTAGCCGCTTCCATCAAGAAAACATCATGGCAAATTATACTTTATATGTTAATAGTTTAACTTTTTCTTTTTCTTTTTCCTAATCATTATACTTCCGCACCTAAAATCCTTCTTCAATGAGGAGCCCTGGATGGGGCATGAATGACATCAGCGACAGTAAATAAACGGTGGTTGTGGGTAGGACCGTTCTCAACGCGTGGCAGAAGGGGATTGGTGGGACCACGGCCCTTGGTGATTATTTTATGGAATTGGGCTAACTTGTGCAATCGGTTATAGCCAGCTGAAAAGTCCGAATCATGGGTGGCGGTCGAAGTTACCAGAATTGGAAAATAAGTTAACCAAAAGATTTTAAGGTAGGACGATTGCCTTAAGAGGAAGGTACTAATTGAGCGACTAAGAAAAGCATTTCTCTCTCCCTCTATATGTGTTTTTATTCTTTCTTTATTTATTTGTCTAATACTTTTATATTTCCACTGCCACGTGTAGGTGCTTTTTAAATTCAATGATTTTGTTTGAGACAACCCAATACTGGCTTGTTCAAGAAGATGACCCCCTCCTCTCTTTATCATGTAGTGAAAAGTCCTGCTTGACCCTATAAGCTGCCACTTTTTTTGGTGGACGATGAAAAACGTTTCACTATTGCTGTATTTTTATTTTTATTTTTGTTCTTTAGTAATCATTTATATCTTATTTTTTATAATTGTTTTAAGTATTAATTCATTTTTTTTTTTTTTGGGTGTAGTGCCACGGAAATTTCTACTTTTGCTTTGGTGTACTTAATTTTTTTTTTTTTAATTTTTTAATTTTTTTTTATCATATCAATACAGCTTTCCTTTTGGCTACAAAAAATATTAAGAAAAAGGGATCCTACAGTCATGATTTCAATGTGTTAGACTTCTATTTATACTTAGTTTAGACTTCTAGTTATACTTGGTTTAGGATAATTTAAGCTTTGTAATCCTTTTTTTTTTTTTTTTTTTAACAAGATTTCAACATTTATTGATAACAAATAATCACGTATGAATAATTTTCTCTCCGCTTACAATATCATAGATACATGTTGGGATTTCTATAATCCAAACTCGATTTATAAAGTCACGAGCCAAAGAATGAGCAGCTGGATTAGCATCTCATTTAACATGATCAATTCTCCAATAGTGAAATTGTCGCAATCTATCTTTAATACCATCCACAATGTGACCAATTTTGCTCCAGTTTTTACTCTTTGCCTTAACAGCCATAACAATTTGTAGGGCATCTCCGTCCAAAATAAAATCAAGAAAATTCATCTCACTGCCAAACTCCACATTATATAAAGTTGCCAAAGCTTCAACCACAACATGTTCTACTAACATATTCTTAGTAAAACATTGTGTAGCCACAACTTCGCCTTCAGAATCTCTTGCTACAACCTCATTCCCAATCCTCCCATTACACTTATCAACAATTACATCTAAGCTAAGTTTGATCATACATGTGGGGGGCTTTTTCTATGGCAACGACATTCGTGCTTGGGTAATACTCTGCATTATTCGCTTGTATGTTAACTCTCCGAAAATCATCAAAGTAATTAGTTGCGTCTCGGAAGACTTGGTTAGAGTGAATGAAGTCTCCCCCATGCACCACAGAGTTGCTTCTAAACCAAATTTTCTGCACTACCACAACAATAAGCTCAAGATCCTCCACCCCAAATCGTCCTAACATCTCCTTAACCACGTGATAAAATGTGAGTCCCTCGCAATAACTCTTTTGGAAATTTTTTGTGCTAGTCCCCCAAACATTTTGTGCAGAAAGGCAACTCCATAAAACATGCATTACCGTTTCAACTTCCCTTGTGCATATAAGACATTGAGTATCAAGCACAACACCTCTTTTAAATAAATTATGTTTCATGGGTAAAATACTGTTGCACGCTTTCCATAGGAACATTTTTACCGCATTTGAGACTTTCAAATTCCAAATGGCCTTCCATATTGTATTTTCCACACATTGTCGAGAACCTTCTCCCAACCTCTATGATTGTAGTTCTTTTTTCATATGATAGGCACTATAGACTGAGAAATCTCCATTATTCGTACCCCGCCATACTAATAAGTCATTTAGTTGCAAGGGACTTAAAGGGATCTGACAAATAGTGCATGCTTCCTCCTCAATGAAAATTGCCCTTATTAGATATGAATACCACTAGTTTGTGTCTTGATCAATAAGCTCAAACACCCTTGCCTCTGCCGCTAGGACCCTATATGGAGATTGAATATAAAAAGAGATTGGGGCCGGGAGCCATTTATCACCCCAAATCCTTATATCGTTTCCATTGCCCACTTGCCATATCATCCCACTTTTTAGTAACTCACATCCAGACATTAAACTCCTCCAAGCAAACGATGGTCGTTTCCCCAAAGTGGCCTCCAAAATAGTAGCCAAAGAATTGTGTTGTTAGCAGCCAAAGAATCAGGCCGCTGCAGCAACCTCCAGCATTGCTTCGCTAGTAAAGCTTTATTAAAGCTCACCAGATCCCTCAACCACATACTGCCTTTAGTCTTTGAATACCCCATCTTGTCCCAACTCATCCAATGGATCCTGGAATCTTTCTTCTGTCCCACCATAATTTTTGCATCATCTCATCTATCTCCCTACATAAAGTAATTAGGAGTTGAAATACACTCATACTATAAGTCAGGATTGCTTGAACCATAGCTTTCAGAAAGACTTATTTCTTTGCTTGAGACAGGAATTTAACCTTCCAGTTGTCCAAATAGTTCCAAACTCTATCTTTGATTCTATTGAATGCCTGCAAACGAGATTTTCCAACAAGTGCTAGGAGTCCAAGATTTATCATACCTTTAAGTTGTTGAGAGTCTTGAAAGTTGAATAATTTCTTATTGATGCTCTAAACTGGTATTCCTGCTAAAGAAAATAGACTTTTTTTTTTTTTCTTTCTTTATTGAGCTTCTGACTAGATGCCTTTTCACATTGTTCCAACAACTTCATCAGTCGGCACCACTCCACATCATTTGCCTTACAGAACAATAAGCAATCATCAACAAAGAAAAGATGGCTTAGACGAGGACCCTTTTTAGAGGTTCGTACGCCAAAAATGAGACCAGATCTCTCAACATTATGGATGAGTGAGCTAAGAGCCTCGACACAAATAATGAGTAGATAAGGGGAGAGCGGATCTCCTGCCTTATCCCTCTCGTTGGTTTGATGCTTCCCACCAGTTGCCCATTTACCACAATCGCATAAGGGACCGTAAAAATGCGCATCATAATACGACATATCCATGGAGTTGCAAATCCAATTCGCCGCATAATAACCTCCAAAAAATTCCACTCCACCCTATAATAACTTTGCTCATGTCTAATTTGATCTCCATATAGCCCATCTTGTGACGTCCCACATTGCCTGGGTATGGAGATGGAAATGTACTTATATGTATACTTTCACCATTCATGACAACAACGCGTTTTAAAGCCGTGATGGTTATGATCCTATTAGAACTTCGCAGTTAAACATGTTTCTACGAGAGTAGTACTAGGATGGGTGACCACCTAGGAAGTCTGGTTCGGGGGAGCCAAAAGCAGACAATATTGTGTGTCAATGGGGTGAGGTGTCTCATAGGCCACTAAAATATTATCGTAAATCAAACGACTATAGATAAATACACTCTAATTGTAGGAGATAATATGGGGCGCACCTCTTTCAATTTATTTGCCAACACTTTGGATATAATATTGTACAAGACATTGCATGGACTGATTGGTCGAAACTCAGTCACCCTTGTAGGGTTTTTAACTTTTGGTATAAGCGCAATATTAGTATGATTAACCTGTTCATTCAAAATTTCGAAATTTAGAAAAATAAGGACAACACTATACACCTCCCCTCCCATTGTCACCCAATTTTGTTGGTAAAAACATGCAACAAAACCATCAGGTCGTAGTGCCTTCAACGGTAGCATTTGGTTTAGAACTTGACTAATTTCCTCAACCGTGAATTCAGCTAGTAGCTTCAAGTTCATTTCTGGGCTAACTTTCCTCTCCACATTAAAAAGACATTCACCAATCGTTTGAGGTTCTGCTATGGTAAACCATCCCAAATAATCATGGATGAACACCTACTCAATATCCTTATGTTTCGAGCATAATCTCCCACTTGCATCTAGAATTGTAGAGATTGATTACCTCGTTTTCGCTTATTGGCACAAGCATGGAAATACTTTGACTCCAATCCTTTGTATTTGAGCCAATTTTCCTTAGCTTTTTGTCTCCATTTGACATCTTTTTGTTCCAAAAAAACATGGAGCTCATCTTTAAGTATTTTCTCCTTATCCTAAAATGGGGATCTTCTGCTTGTTGCACCTTTGCCAATTCTGTTGTCTTTTTCTTTATGAGCATCTCTGATGAGTGTTCAGTCTTCTTCACCCATTGCTTTAGAGTCTTTTGAAACCTTTTAGTCTTTCCATTTACCACTCTCCACATATCAGTTGCTCGTTCAGGTATCCTCCAAGAATTTTTAACAACTTCTTTATAGTCTCCATGCATGGCCCAACTTGCCTCAAACTGGAAAGTTAAACATTTTTTTTCCATTTACTGTCATTCATGTGGGAAAATGAGATCAGAAGGGTATTATGAATCGAGCTCATATTCGTCAAGACCCATACATCCACTGCACCATATAATTCACACCACTCCTTATTAGGCACAACCCTGTCCAATCTTTCCTTTGTAAAACCATTGTCATTGTGCTCATTGTTCCATGTAAATCTTGATGCTCTGAAACCCAGGTCACTCAGCTGGCAATCTTCCATGAAATTTTTAAAATATTCAATTTGCCAACTAGGTCGTGTAGCAATCCCTTTTTTCTCCAAAAAATTCAAAATTTCATTGAAATTAACATCCCACATATATCCATGGAAGTGGTTGGAATTAAGCAAGGTGTCTAAACAGTGTCCACGCCTCCTTCCGTTTTGCAACCTCAGGATAGACACCCGTAAATTTCCATTCTACATAATTACCTTCAAACTTAATTATAGCATTAATATGTCGCTAGCTATAATTATGGATAATTACATTTTCCTCTTCTTTCCAAAGTAGCGCCAAACCACAACTTTTTCACACACTATCAACTACAAATAAGCCATCAAAGCTAATTTTATTGATCAAAAAACATAATTTTTTATTCGACATTTATGGCAAAGGTCTCGAACTATTAGGGAATTCCCAAGCCCCCGACAATTCCAACTAAGGACACTCGTGGTGAGTTAGGGGGTAGGACCGAGCCACCGCCATTCAAATAAGACCAAAAACTACTTCATCTTCATTCATTTTTCCTTTCGTTTTTTTTTCTCTCCATATCCCATGTCCAACTCTTCACCTCTCGGAGCTATAGATTTCCGTTTCAATGTCAAAATAATTTCTCTCGTGCCCATGGAATCTTCATCTATTTCTCCCCTAGCCTTTTTTTTTTCCACCCTTCTTTACCAAGCCAGACTTCACCCCTCTATGATTTTTGTTTGACCCCATTGATGTAGTGAAATGACTAAACAATCCTCCAGACTCTTGGGCCCTTTCAATTTATTTTTGGGATTTAGTCGTGAAAACCCCACCTAGCAATTGGGAGCCTATAAAGCCTAACCCACGAGCTGCTGGAGAAAAAGATTTCTTTAAATTATGAGTGATATGCGTGGGCCTACCAGTGAATTGCATAGCATGTGGCATGCATCCCTCCATTAATTCTAAATCTCTTCCATTTTTAGCAGCTTACCTATATTGCCCCTCTCCAACTGTGCATTGATAACAATCCACTGCCTATGATATAAATCGGATTGCTCCCCTAAAATATCTCGTGCAGGGAATCACGCCTGAAATTCTACCAGTGCCCAAAATCCTACGCTCTTCATGATTGACAAGATTCTCGTCGTGCTTCTCTCTCTCCATCTCCATATTTTCAGTTCGTTTTCCCTTTTCTCCTCCTTGCACACTAAAACTACCATCACCACATTTATTGCTCATCGTAGCCTTGAATGCAAAATCAGGTTCTCTGCCAACCAAGCCATGATTTTCGTTGATGGTGTGCCTCCTCTCCTCTAGATGTCGTGTTTCCGATTGATGGCTATGGGTCTCCCTTGATACTCCGTCTCGAGCTGTCCTAACAAGTTGGTTGCCACCTAGCCATACCCTTCCAACTCCATACTGTCGATTGGGAGATGTGGCTCTCAACCACGATCCAAATTGATTCACCAGCTTCTCCCTTTGGTTTCGATGTCCTCCGATTGGTGGCTATGGGTCTCCCTTGACACTCTATGGCTCCATGGCAAGCAGTTCCACTCCTAAAGCCGAATTTAGGGATCTTTTCGTATTGAAAGGCTATCCACATAGTTTGGCCTTTGGGTTGTAGCATCCTACTCTGAGAAAAGGGTTTCTTCAGATCCAAAATAATTTTTACACCCAGATATTCTCTCCACCCCACTCCATCCTCCGACTTACCAACTTCTTTGACTATACCCACTAATGATCCGATTTTGAACCTTATGTCCATGCCCATGTGTGCTAGTGGTAGGTTGTACATCTGTACCCAAAATGTAGCCTTCTTAAATTCCATCTGCATCGACAGTTAACAGACACCCATCTGAGTCCATTAAAATCTTCCACCATTAACAGACACCCATCAAAGATCCAAGGTCTACCTTATAGACTCTTGATTTATCACCATTCATGTTCAAACTCTATAAGGAACAAGTTATTCTGTTAGTAAGAAGTTTTCCAACCAAACACAATTTTTCCCTATCTACCGAAACACACAATGCCTCCTCCTCAACCTCTATCCCCACCCTTTCTTCCTTTGAAAGAGAGAACCTCCCCCAGAGCTTAATGAGATCCTTAACCATACTCCCCATCATGCAGATGAAGTTTCTCAAGAGTAAAAGATCGACAAAAACATAGGTAAAGCCCCTTCACAACCCTGTATAGACTAGAAGAAAACACAGCTATGTATACATGTAGTTATTTTCAATAAATCATTGAGAATGAAATAGAGGCAACTCATTCCACCAATCTCTATCTTAGTAATATTTATTTCATGGTATCAGATCCTTTCGGCTAACACCAAAAATTTCTCTTCTCTATGGCGCAATCCAGTGACTCCAATATGGCAGCCCCTGTTTCTTTTTCAATCCCCTAATATATTTCACCTTCCTCCCACCAAGTTAGATGATAATAACTACTTGGTATGGGTGTACATGTGCTAGTTTCTTCCAATACTGCGCACGAACGATCTCATGGGCGTTATTGATGGCTCCGAACCATGCCCACCCAAGTTTCTTCCGTCCTCTTACAACAAAGCCCCTATTTTGCCTCAAGTAACTCTCAATCCTGAGTTTGTTCTTTGGGAAAAGAAGGACCAATATCTCTTGAGTTGGCTTATTGCTTCATTATTTGAGAAAGTAACAATCATTTTCTATGGCTTGAATACTTCCAAACAAGTCTGGAGTACCTTAGCTTCTCGGTATGCCTCTACATTGCGCTCACGAATCGACCACATGTGACGACAACTTCAACTATTACACCAATGATCAATCTCCTGCACTGACTTTATTCACCAAAGCTAAATCACTCAATGACCAACTGGCAATCTCTAAAAAAACTGGTTGATGATGAGGACGTCATCTCTTATATTATGGGAGGACTTAACCTATAGTATAATCCCTTCATTATGTCCTTCTACTTTGCTACCAAAGATTCATTCATGACCCTAGCAGAATTTCAAAGTGAACTTCTAAGTCATGAACAACTGCTGGAACACCAAAACTCCTCTACTGACATGGGCTCCTTTGCCATGTACTTGCATAAGCCAGGCCCCAAGCAGAAATATTGGAGCAATCAGCCATGTGGCCAGCCATCCTGGAAAAAACCAGTAGCGTGGCCAACCTTCTTGGAACAATTAGCCACTTGCTTAGCCACCTTGGAGCAACCAACAGCGTGGCCAGCCAATCAATTCTGCAAATTTCAAGAATCAATGCCAGAAGAAGCCCTTCAATCCAATAGGAGAATCCATCCTCGGTAAAGCACCTTTTGGACAACCTACAAACTCAACTTCTTCCATCCTTGTGTACCAGATTTGTGGAAAAAATAACCACCAGGCATTGGACTGCTTTCATCGCATAGACTTCTCCTACTAAGAAAGACATCCATCAACTGAGCTTGCAACCATGATGTCTCAAACCAATACATTGTATAAAGGAGACTGGCCGGCTGATCGTGCAACTAACCACCACATCACGACAGAACTTGACAATGACACGACAACAACCTTACAAAGGAGATGACATGGTTACTGGTTGGAATGGTAGTGGTTTTAACATTGCAAACACAAGATCGTCCCCATTCTCTCTTTCTAATTCTATTATTTACTTGAAAAATATCATGCACTATCCAGATGCCTCAGCTAACTTTCTCTCTATAAACAAATTTTGCAAAGATAACAATTGTTGGTCTAAACTAACTGGCTCTTATTTTCTTGTGAAGAACAACATAACCGAGGAGATCCTCCTACAGGGGGGGCCAGGGAAGGGGGCCTCTACCCTGTGCAGTTGCAACACTTCCTCAAGAATAAGACAACAAATCTTATGGTACTTATTGGATTCAAAACATCTCCTACAATTTGGCATAAGAGACTAGGTCATCCACACAATTAACCGAATGTCCACCACTCACTACCGAGCCCCCACCTACCTCTAAGCCATCAGCATTGGAATCTCAAAAACTAACCAAGACGGTGAATCATATGGTTTTATTAATGAGTATTTTTTTAAGAGAAGAAAAATTATTTGGTATGAAATGTTATGTTATTTTTTTGGTATTTCAAGCTAAGATGTATGCTCTTTTTATTGGAGGGTGCAAAATACTCCGTTTACACTTAACACCATGATCTGATTGAAATTATTCTCATGGAAGAATTATCACTAATAGTGTAGACAATGAAGGAGATTGCGTTTAAGAGTGCATTTGTAGTGGAGATGAAAAAACAAGAAATCATTGTCTAATTGAGAAAATTATGATGGATTGGGCAGTGGCTAAGAAATTGATTCGCTTGAATAGGCTGAAGATCTGGAAATTAATTGAGACGGTCAATTCAAAGAGTTAAACAAAGTATAGATCAAATTTGGATGAAATGAATTTTTCATTGTATTTATGATATTGTTTTGTTAAAACATGTTCTATATTTATAAAGTAAATAAATAAAAGCATGGTTAAAAAATAAATAAATAAATAAAAGAAGAAGACAAAGCTCTACCCTGGTCGGTACAATCGACCAACGGAAGTTGCTAGCGAAATTAGGTAGCCGTGATTTGTTGAGTTGCTTTGAAGGTGATTTTTCCAATAGTTGACACGTGTCGGTTTGATCACCAAGAAAAGACGACGACCGAGTCATTACCGTGTAATAGTAAATTGTGTAAAAAGTGTGGGATTGAACTTTGAAGCAACACTTGAATAATTGAAAGAATTCAAGCAAAGTGAACCGCAATTGATTGTTCTCCTTCTTCTTAAACAAACATTTTTTAAATTGCATGTGCTTTAAAAACAAAAAGTCCAAAGGTATGTGAACATTTGACGAAACATATTTACTGTTGTAAATGATTCTAAATACCACGTGTTTCAGCAAGTTTCCAAATTTGATGAACCTTCACGCAGCATATCTGTTTCAGAAATTATACCAATAAACCATGTAAATTTTGTAGATTTGGCCCAAATAATTAAGTGTAAGCTTGCTTGGCCTTTGCTCATAGCACGGTAAGAGCAATATAAATAATATATTTTTATTTTATTTTCTTACTCTAGGTAAATATTATTTTTTTAAAAAAAAATTAGTAAGAGAAATAAAGGTCACTTCCTTTTTTATTTTATTATTAAATAATATCTATTTAAAACCAGAAGAACGTACACAGTATTTTCCATTAATATGTCGGTGTTCATTTGTGTTTTATTTTTTATTAATAAAAATTAATTCAAAGACCGATGCACACGGACATATTAATCTAGTAAAATAAAATGAGATATAAGTGTAATATATAACATTACTCGTGTCCTATTCATTCTCCATGCGCTTTCAATTGCATGTGCTTAAAAGAAAGGTCTAAAAAATGTGTGGATATTTGAGGAAAGGGCTAGAAACACACATTTGCTATGGCAAATAATTGTAGAAGATGAAAATGACAGTTTATATATATATATCCTAAACTGCACGTGTTTCATTTCAGCAAGTGTCCAAATGTGAAGAACCCGCAAGCAACACATGTCTTTGAGAAATTAAACTAATAAAAACATGTAAATTTTGTAGATATATCCTAAAAAAATTGTTGAAAGTGTAAGCTTGATTTTAGTAATTTATTGTCCAAATTATTTGTAATTTCAACAATAAATATGAGAGAATTTTTGAAAGGTTTAGCGGTATAAACAAGTGAGTGAGCAATATTCTTTTGCATTTGTTGTCTGTATTATCAGCAATTTAATCAGAAAATTTGTTGTCATCTCTATCTAGACAAAGACATGGTATGTTAGAATATATTTTTATATATTTGTGATTGTAATCAAATCTATCTCCTGTGATTGATAATCATACACGAAGAAGAACATAGTGACATGTGTTAGAGTACATTTGAATGACCATAAAATGAGGAATTTGATGATGTGTAAGTTCCATAAATTGAGCTTTTTGTATTGTAAATTCATCGATTGAATAAGAGTAAATGTAGTTCTTAGGGCTTCATCCTATGAACATAGGTCATATACCGAACAACATAATAAAAACCTAAGTACTACATTTACTCTTATTCAATCGATGAGTTTACAATACAAAACGTTCTATTTATATAGCTTACATATGAAATGTAATTTCAATCAAATCTATTAATTTAAAGTTATTCAATTTCATCAAATCCCTTAATTTATGGTAATTCAAAATGAAATTTAGAGAGGAAAGAAAAGAGACATAAAATAATTACATGGTTCGGTCTATGATTTATATGCACGTGTTAAAGGTTTAGAGCCTACATTTTATCTTTTATTCTTGATGATGTTTACCATACCAATAATCTTATTTATATTAAAAAAAAATGTGATAAATAAATACTATTATTCACAAGAATTTAATTACTATCGCAAATATATTCTAAATGGTAATCATTGTCCACGCATTAAACACTACTCTCTTTTTTTCAACCGAGGAGAAGTGGAGAGCACTTTGAATCTTGCGAAAGACAAAAGGAGAAATTTTTGAAAATATCTAGATTCGATGTTTCCTATATAACTAATGGAGAAACCCCCACGCAGTCAAACTTTGCGTCTAATATAAAGCTTCATTTGTTCCCTAGGCAGCCAACGGGTCATCTCTATTAGGCCTATCCTATGAGCTATGCAATCAATCTATCTATATGTCACCAACAAAAAGAAAGTTGGATTGAATCTCCTTTATTTTAAAATTATTAACGGGATATTCTTTTAGAATTCTTGATAAAATGCTGGAGAAATTTACAAAACTTATCTAAATTTTTACTAGTTTTGAAACCATTTTTAAAGTTTAAAAACTCTCAATTAAGGATACTGAGCTTTCAATTACTTTATTCTATTAAATTTTTTTATTAAATCTTGTCAAAATTATCAAAATACCAATTTTTTTTTTTTTTTTTTTTAAAAAAATAAAAATAATAAACGCATGAAAGGGGATTTCTTTTCCAACTCCAAAGTCATTTATTTTGTCTATTTTTTCTTAAATGAATTATACTCAAATCAACTCAACACATGCTGCTCAATTGCTTTCTCCAAGAATTTCATTTGTAAGATAGTATTAGTCTCGTTACATGTATAAGTAGTTTTGTAACTTCAAGATTTTTCTTCCTTTCAAGGAGGCCTGAGACTCAATCCACAATGAATATTAGATTTATGAGAATTTGTAGGATTATATAAATTAAAGGAAATATTTTAAGAAAAAAAAAAGAAAAAGAAAAAGAAAAAAAGTTCAAATGGTCCTTAGGTTCACACCATTATCAAATAATTCCATTTACTTCTGTTTCGGTAACATTAAGCGATATGTAAAAAGTGGCCATCATGTCACGCTATGCCTAATGAAAATAAGACACATGTCTAGATTATCTAGTCCAACCAGAGTAGCTCAAAACTTAAGAATTGGCTATGCAAACTAGAAAGGCAGAAATTAAAAAATAAAAAATAAAAAAAATATATATATATTTTTTATTGTAAGAGGAGTAGTTGGGTGGCCACCCTAACAAGAATTTTTTTATTTTTTTTTTGTTAATGATAGAGAGAGAGAGCAATCATATTTGATCATATAAATTTGTTCGTAAAGAAATAATTATTTTGTTAATAAATATTTATTCTCTTACAAAAAAGAGAAAGATAAGACCTATTAGACATCTAAAAAACACGAAAAACAATAATTTTTATTGTGAAAAAAAATTTACAAGAGTGAAATTAAAAAAATTTTCTTTTTAATTTCTAATTAGAGAAATGTTAGATATACATAGGGGTGGGTATATTAACCGTTTACAGCTTACCAACTGCCATTGAATTGTCATTGACTGACAACCGACTTCTGGCGGTCGGTAGGCAAAATAAAAATATGGTTTCGACATTAATTCGGTTCGGTAGGCGATAGAATTTTTTTTTTGTCAATTAACCGACAATTAACCGAGTTAACTGCTTTTTCAAGTAAATTTTGAATTTAATCTAATAACTTTTTTTATTGTGTTTGTCTAGCTGATTTGTGGTTGTCATTTTGGTCAGTATTCCGTGAATTTACTTTTTCTTTCTATTTATAAAACATATTTTTTACTCAATTGATAAATTTTAACATAAAACTTGTAACCGACTTAACTAACTACCTATTAACCGACTAACCGATTAACCAAAAAAGTTGAAATTATTTCTAATTAATTAGGTCAGGAAACAATAAGAAAATAAAATTAGGTCCTCAAGTAACTTTATCAAGATTTTTTCTGCAATCTCAAATACCCTTTAACAAGGTAACAAGGAAAATAATTGCATTGCATTTATGAGATAGTTTCTTGCAAACAGAAACGTTCCCACCATACCTCTCCTGCAATATCAATAAATATATTATAGTTCATAACCATCATCCATATGGCATATACGTGCCCTTATCCTCTTCACGGTAGGGCTTGCCTATCTTGTAGGGGTATATAATACAATTCTGAAACTCTAGTAAGATATAATAGTCAACTACCCTCTAGTTGATCGACTAGTTTGATACCCTAGGTGGCACGCAACTAGTAATGCCGCAAGCATGACCACCACTGGAGGGTGGTTGCGCTGGTCACAATAGCCCTCAAATACAGGGTAATTTAACATTTCACTCCTAGTGGACCATAGGATCAAGTCTGTCTAAAATAATGTTCACATGCCTCAGGTTCTTCATCCACTTTCCAATGGTGGCACGCCACACAGGCATCATAATTTTCAATTCTGAGAATATAATTAATTTTGTTAAAAACACAGTGAATAACAATGCATTTTAAATAAGTCATCTCTAAAGAAAGAACAATAGGGTTCACAACATATGTTCAAAAGATATCGTGCATGTAAAAAAATGCACAATTTATATCGATGAAAATATTCTTGCTCAACAAATAAATTGTTTCAGCATTCTTTTGGGCGATTACTTACCTTGTACACATAACCAAGTTTGGACGATTTGAAAAGTCAAGCTCCTTGCTATGCAAATGTTTACACTCTATTATTAGTCGTCTCCCTAAATCACAAACCCTAATTTCACTTTAAAACCTCAATTACATCCAAGTTTGGACTTTTTGAAAAGCCAAGCTCCTTGCTATGCAATTTTTTACACTATTATTAGTCGTCTTCTTAAATCACAAACCCTAATTTCACTTTAAAACCTTAATTAGATTTATGGCCTTCACCAATCGATCAATGTCCAAAGACTGATCTATCTGTCCCTGGGAACTAATCAATTACTGAGCAGCACTGATCTATCGATGACTGCACAAAAATCATTTTGGGTCATTTTCTTATCGAAGTTTCAAACTTTACTTGTTTTTAGTATCTCCTAAGGTCACCTACTTTACAAGCCAAGCCTTGAACACATTTAGGTTTTAAAAATCCTAACTTTAACACAAAACCCTTAGTTTGTAGCATGTCCTACCCATTTAGGTTCTTAAACAACATTAACTCACTAAATAGATTGTACGTGTGTCATAGCACTCAACTAGACCGGTCACAACAACAGGGAACTATGACCAATAAAGTTCAAACCACCACCTAACTAGCTACATAATTTCATGTAGGTTACAAAGAGTCACCACCTTTTTCCCCAAAAAATCCATTATAATTTTCAACTGTGAGAGCATAGTTAATTTCATGAATAACATAGTGAATAACAATGCATTTTAAATCAATTATCCTTTTTTTTAAAAAAAAAAAATTAGGGTTTTCGACATATGGCCAAAAGAAATTTTATACATACAAAATGCACAATTTATATCGATGAAAATATTCATACTTAACAAAATAAATTGTTTTTTGGGCATTCTTTTGGGCGATTACTTACCTCATACGCTAATATTCAAGTTTGGACTTTCTAAAAAGTCATTTTTTTGCTCTACAAATTTTTATCGATGACTACACTGAAACCATTTTGAGTCATTTTCTTTTTTAAGTTTCTAACTTTACCAAAATTTACTTGTTCTTGGTTTAACCTAAGGTCCTAAAGGCACTTACTTTTCGAGCCTTAAATACATTTAAGTCTTAAAAACACTAACTTTAACACAAAACCCTTAAGTTATCACATTTTCTACCCATTTAGGTTCTTAAACAACATTAACTCACAAAATAGGGTGTGTCATAGTACTGGTCTGGACCAAACCACAACCACCTAAGCTAGCCACATAATTTCGTGTAGGGTACAAAGAGCTACTACCTTTTCCCACAAACATCCAGTTTCCTAACTTGATCAACAGTTGGAACAAGCTAAACAACATTTAATCAAAATGTAAACTTAACAAATATGAAATAGAGGCTAGAGTTTCGGATTTTACTTTTTTTATGGTGTATACCCTCCTCCTTAACTCCAAGTCTTCGATGAACCATAAAAATTACTCATCTCTCTCTCTCTCTCTTCTCTTTGTTGCTGGTTGGAAGAATGAATGCGTCTCTTAGGGTTTTTAGGGCTTTTATAATGAGAGTGAAACCAGGGAAAATTAAGATTATTCTAATAGTGTATAATAACAGCAAAAACTAAGAATTGAAGATTAAAAAGGGAATTTATGAAGAGATAAAATAACAAATATGGAAGAGAAAGACCCTAATTGACCCAAATAAGCAAACAAAGAAATAACTCTGAAAGATTTAAATTTAATTAATAGTTCAAACTGAATTGAAAAATAACAAAGACTAAATGCCTTTATATAGGTTAAGCACCTCCTAATTTAACAAGGAAAAGGAAAACAAATCCTAATTGGAGAAAGAAGACCTAATCCTAATAGAAAAGGAAAAACATAATCTTAACGGAAAGGAAAAACCCAATACTTATTTAAAATTAAAATTTAAACACATGATGCATAATTAAAATAATAGTTTTCTCAAATTTCTCATGCATCAGTCTCTCTGGGTTGGAAAGAACTCGCTCTTGAGTTTAAATCATTTTTAATTTCCTTGATCTTTCGAATGTCCAATTAATCCCTTACATCCCATACTTTTCAACATCAAAGCAACTTGATACATGAAGAGAAATAATTTGCAAGCCTTCATAACATGAC